>NC_042977.1:49379058-49658704 GCF_901001165.1 Salmo trutta
GATCAGGAAGTCCCAGTAGTGTAGGATCTTTTTGATTGGCTTGAGCAGCAGCTCCCCGCCGAACAGCAGGAAGTAGAAACATCCCACCAGATAGCCCAAACAGAAGAGGCTGATACGCGTGGTGCCGGTGATGAAGATGATGGTGAGGACGAACCAGAAGAGGTAGCTAAACATGATGACCTTCAGCATGTCCAGGTAGGACCTGGAGGAGGGGAGAAGGGGGGAAAAACAGAGACAAGAGCCAGGTTCAATGTGTTCAATATGTCCATTGTGTTCAATGTGTTCAATCTGTCCATCGTGTTCAATCTGTCCATCGTGTCCATCGTGTTCAATATGTCCATCGTGTTCAATATGTCCATCGTGTTCAATATGTCCATCGTGTTCAATCTGTCCATCGTGTTCAATGTGTTCAATATGTCCATCGTGTTCAATGTTTTCAATATGTCCATCGTGTTCAATCTGTCCATCGTGTTCAATCTGTCCATCGTGTTCAATGTGTTCAATCTGTCCATCGTGTTCAATGTGTTCAATCTGTCCATCGTGTTCAATCTGTCCATCGTGTTCAATCTGTCCATCGTGTTCAATGTGTTCAATATGTCCATCGTGTTCAATATGTCCATCGTGTTCAATGTGTCCATCGTGTTCAATGTGTTCAATGTGTTCAATGTGTTCAATGTGTTCAATGTGTTCAATGTGTTCAATGTGTTTAATGTGTTTAATGTGTTCAATATGTCCATCGTGTTCAATATGTCCATCGTGTTCAATCTGTCCATCGTGTTCAATATGTCCATCATGTTCAATGTGTCCATCGTGTTTAATGTGTTCAATGTGTTCAATGTGTTTAATGTGTTTAATGTCTTTAATGTGTCCAATGTGTTTAATGTGTTCAATGTGTTTAATGTGTCCAATGTGTCCAATGTGTTTAATGTGTCCAATGTGTTCAATGTGTTCAATGTGTTCAAGTCTTTAGCCCAGTGTAATGCACAGACCCAGGTTCAAACCCCATCCCCTTTTCCCTGACCACTTTACCTAAATGGGAAAACCCTTTGTCTGTAATCATAGAAGATATATCTTTAGGTCATTGAGCTACAGTAGGAAAAAGCATCATGTTGAGTGCACAGGAAAAATCTAAACAATGTTTGTGGTTGTTCTGTAATATAATCTGTAAATACATCCATCAATCACATAATTAACTAGATCAATAACGGTGAGGCTTACAGTAAGAGTCTGATTGTGATCGATTAATACATGGAAATTACGGTTGATAATATAACATATGGAGTTTACAGGTATGTACTCTACTGAGAGAGAGGGAGAGGGGGGAGAGAGGGGGGAGAGAGAGAGAGAGAGAGGGGGGGAGGGGAGAGAGGGGGGAGAGAGAGGGGGAGAGAGAGAGAGAGAGAGGGGGGGGGAGATAGGGGGGAGAGAGAGAGAGGACCTTGTGATAACTTTATCCATCTCTATCAGTACAGATATGTACTCTACTGAGAGAGAGAGAGAGAGAGAGAGAGAGAGAGAGAGAGAGAGAGAGAGAGAGAGCCATGTGATAGAGAGAGAGAGTGTATTGTACTAAAGTACAGTATGCTAAAAGCATGTTGTATAAAAGGAACTAAACTCAACTATACTGAACAAAAATCTAAATGCAACAATTTCAAAGATTTCACTGAGTTACAGTTCATGTAAGGAAATCAGTCAATTGAAATAAATAAATTAAGCCCTAATCTATGGATTTCACATGACTGGGCAGGGGAACAGCCATGGGTGGGCCTGGTAGGAGCCAGGCCCTGTCAATCAGAATGAGTTTTTTCCCACAAAAGGGCTTTATTCCAGACAGAAATACAGAAATACTCCTCAGCTGTCCGGGTGGCTGGTCTCAGACAATCCCTCAGGTTAAGAAGTGGAGGTCCTGGGTTGGCATGGTTACACGTGGCCGGTTGGACGCAATACCAAATTCTCTAAAATGACATTTTTGGGGGGGTTGTTTTTAACCTTTATTTAACTAGGCAAGTCAGTTAAGTAGAAATTCTTATTTTCAATAACAGCCTAGGAACAGTGGGTTAACTGCCTTGTTCAGGGGCAGAACGACAGATTTGTACCTTGTCAGCTCAGGGATTCGATCTTGCAACCTTTTGGTTACTAGTCCAACACTCTAACCACTAGGCTACGCTGCCGCCCCGTTTGAGGTGGCGGCTTATGGTAGAGAACTGAACATTCACTTCTCTGGCAACAGTTCTGGTGGAATTTCATGCAGTCAGCATGCCAATTGCACGCTCCCTCAAAACTTGAGACATCTGTGGCATTGTGTTGTGTGAAAAAACGGCACATTTTAGAGTGGCCTTTTATTGTCCCCAACACAAGGTGCACCTGTGTAATGACCATGCTGTTTTATCAGTTTCTTGATATGCCACACCTGTCAGATGGATAGATTATCTTGGCAAAGGAGAAATGCTCACTAACAGAGGATGTAAACAAATTTGTGCACAACATTTGAGAGAAATTAGCTTTTTGTGCGCATGACAAATTGCTGGTTTCTTTTATTTTAGCTCATGAAACATGGGACCAACACTTTACATTTTGCGTTTATATTTTTTTGTTCAGTGTATCTGCAACCCAAATGGCACTCTAGTCCCCAATTGCAACTGAGTAGATAGATGCATAGATAGATAGATGCATAGATAGATAGATGCATAGATAGATAGATGCATAGATAGATAGATGCATAGATAGATGCATAGATGCATAGATAGATACATAGATGCATAGATAGATACATAGATGCATAGATAGATACATAGATGCATAGATAGATACATAGATGCATAGATGGATGGATGGATGGATGGATGGATGGATGGATGGATGGATGAGTGTGGTCCTCCATCAAACTCAATCACATCAAGAAAGGAAAAAAAGTATGTACTTTTCCGTACATTGAAAGCTATTATTAAGTTAGACAGAGTACCAGACTAAAGAGTCTGAGTTGAAGAGAGAGAGAGAGAGAGAGACAGAGAGAGCGAGAGAGAGAGCAAGAGAGACAGAGAGAGAGACAGAGAGAGAGAGAGAGAGAGAGAGACAGAGAGAGCGAGAGAGCGAGAGACAGAGAAAGCGAGAGAGAGAGCGAAAGAGAGAGCGAGAGAGCGAAAGAGAGAGCGAGAGCGAGAGACAGAGAAAGCGAGAGAGAGAGCGAAAGAGAGACAGAAAGAGATAGAAAGAGAGACAGAGAGAGAGACAAAGTGAGATAGAGAGACAGAGAGAGAGAGAGAGAGAGACAGAGAGAGAGAGAGAGAGACAGAGAGAGAGAGAGAGAGAGAGACAGAGAGAGAGACAGACAGACAGAGAGAGAGCCGGAGTGACAGACACTGATTGGACAGAGTGTTTTGTGGATTATGGATTTCTCTCTACCTCCATATCCGTAATGTGATACGTGGAAAAACCAGTGAATAAGTGCCGGGGAAGAAGGATTGAGGGGGCCGAGTCCCAAATTGCAATATATCCCCTACATAGTGCACTACTTTTGACAAGAGCCCAAAAGTTGTGCACTATATAGGGAATAGGGTGGCATTTGGGCTGCAGATACAGCAGGGTGGTATAAAGATGTGTGTTCTCTTCACTACTGCTGTTGATGGACACAGAGTGCCATAATGAAACAGTTCTCCACTCTGAGCATCGAAACGGTGGAATGTTAGATCGATGAGAACAAACAGCAACAGGATGGCCTCTTTCCCCCTTTTCCCCATCTCTATCCTCATCTGTCTACCCCATCTCCCTTTCTCATTTGCTGACCCGTGCAATCAAGGTGAGAGCCTCTGGTTGCTACTTCAGTAGTCCACTAAAGGCTTGTTACCTTTTAGAAACAGACAGTAACTAGACATATTGTATGTATGGGTCTGCTGTTTCCAATGGTATAGGTATATTTACCTGCAGTGTATGAAGTCGGTCTATCTACCTGCAGTGTATGATGTCGGTCTATTTACCTGCAGTGTATGAAGTCGGTCTATTTACCTGCAGTGTATGAAGTCGGTCTATTTACCTGCAGTGTATGAAGTCGGTCTATTTACCTGCAGTGTATGAAGTCGGTCTATCTACCTGCAGTGTATGATGTCGGTCTATTTACCTGCAGTGTGTGAAGTCGGTCTATTTACCTGCAGTGTATGAAGTCGGTCTATTTACCTGCAGTGTATGAAGTCGGTCTATCTACCTGCAGTGTATGAAGTCGGTCTATTTACCTGCAGTGTATGAAGTCAGTCTATCTACCTGCAGTCGGTCTATTTACCTGCAGTGTATGAAGTCGGTCTATTTACCTGCAGTGAATGAAGTCGGTCTATTTACCTGCAGTGTATGAAGTCGGTCTATCTACCTGCAGTGAATGAAGTCGGTCTATTTACCTGCAGTGTATGAAGTCGGTCTATTTACCTGCAGTGAATGAAGTCGGTCTATCTACCTGCAGTGAATGAAGTCGGTCTATCTACCTGCAGTGAATGAAGTCGGTCTATCTACCTGCAGTGAATGAAGTCGGTCTATCTACCTGCAGTGAATGAAGTCGGTCTATTTACCTGCAGTGAATGAAGTCGGTCTATCTACCTGCAGTGAATGAAGTCGGTCTATTTACCTGCAGTGAATGAAGTCGGTCTATCTACCTGCAGTGTATGAAGTCGGTCTATTTACCTGCAGTGAATGAAGTCGGTCTATCTACCTGCAGTGAATGAAGTCGGTCTATCTACCTCTGCAGTGTATGAAGTCGGTCTATCTACCTGCAGTGTATGAAGTCGGTCTATTTACCTGCAGTGTATGAAGTCGGTCTATTTACCTGCAGTGTATGAAGTCGGGGACAGGGTTGTGAACGCTGAAGGAGGCCGCGTCTAGGTCTCGACAGATCTCCACGTTGTCTCCAGCCATGAGACGGACAGCTGCCTTGTTCTCCTCATCAAATATACTCCTCTGGAGCGAGGCGCAGAGGAGGAGCATGAAGTCATCTAGAGAGGAGAGGAAGAGAGGAGGAGAGGAGAGGAAGAGAGGAGGAGAGGAGGTAGGAAGGAGAGAACTTAGAAAAGCAGATTTTAGCTTCATATCGAGCTAGTATTTAACTATAAATGTAGATAGATATAGATAAGCAATATAATCAATTCTATCAACCCTGTCCATACCGATCCCATTATACCAACCCTGTCCATACCGATTAACTTCTATCCAACCCTGTCCATACCGATCCATTATACCAACCCTGTCCATACCGATCCATTATACCAACCCTGTCCATACCGATCCCATTATACCAACCCTGTCCATACCGATCCATTATACCAACCCTGTCCATACCGATCCATTATACCAACCCTGTCCATACCGATCCCATTATACCAACCCTGTCCATACCGATTAACTTCTATCCAACCCTGTCCATACCGATCCATTATACCAACCCTGTCCATACCGATCCCATTATACCAACCCTGTCCATACCGATCCATTATACCAACCCTGTCCATACCGATCCATTATACCAACCCTGTCCATACCGATCCCATTATACCAACCCTGTCCATACCGATCCATTATACCAACCCTGTCCATACCGATCCATTATACCAACCCTGTCCATACCGATCCATTATACCAACCCTGTCCATACGATCCATTATACCAACTCTGTCCATACCGATTAACTTCTATCCAACCCTGTCCATACCGGTCCTTGATAGTCCAACAGAACAATATGATACATACAGACAAGAAAGATCGGGTTGGGGTTGGTATGGAAGTCAGGGAAATATAGCCACTTGATGACGTTGGAGTCCATTGCAGAGTTAGGGAACCGCCATGGGTAGTCTGAAGGGATAGAGAGCAACAAAATAAATATATCATTATATATAATAATAATATAATAATATATTAAAATGTAAGAAAATCACATACATTTCACACACTTAAACAAGATGAAGGAAAAAGGAAACCGCACACTGCTCTTGATAGTATCACTGATATTTAATAAGCTTTACGTATCGGCCTCACGGCCTTCGTCAGAGCTTTTTCACACACTTAAACAAGCAAATACATGTAAACTCTATAATGCAATAAACACCATATATAAATATATATATATACACAGCAGTATGTGGACACCCCTTCAAATTAGTGGATTCTGGCTTTTCCAGCCACACCTGTTGCTGATAGGTGTATAAAATCGAGCACATAGACATAGACAAACATTTGCAGTAGAATGACCCATACTGAAGAGCTCAGTGACTTTCAACGTGGCACCGTCATAGGATGCCACCTTTCCAACAAGTCAGTTCGTCAGATTTCTGCCCTACTAGAGCTGCCCCCGGCCAACTGTAAGTGCTGTTATTGTGAAGTGGAAACGTCTAGGAGCAACAACGGCTCAGCCTGCGAAGTGGTAGACCACACAAGCTCACAGAACGGGATCGCCGAGCGCTGAAGCGCGTAAAAATCGTCTGTCCTCAGTTGCTCAATACCGAGTTCCAAAACGCCTCTGGAAGCAACGTCAGCACAAGAAATGTGCGTCTGGAGCTTCATGAAATGGGTTTCCATGGCCGAGCAGCCGCACACAAGGCTAAGATCACCATGCACAATGCCAAGCGTCAGCTGGAGTGATGTAAAGCTCGCCACCACTGGACTCTGGAGCAGTGGAAACGCGTTCTCTGTAGTGATGAATCCCTCTTCACCATCTGGCAGTCCGACGGACGAATCTGGGTTTGGCGGATTCCAGGAGAACGCTACCTGCCCCAATGCATTGAGCCAAGTGTAAAGTTTAGCCAGTTAAAGTCTACCTGGCGGCAGGTAGCCTAGTGGTTAGAGCGTTGGACTAGTAACCAAAAGGTTGCATGATCGAATCCCTGAGCTGACAAGGTAAAGAAATCTGTCGTTCTGCCCCTGAACAAGGCACTGTTCCTAGGCCGTCATTGAAAATAAGAATTTGCTCTTAACTGACTTGCTTAGTTAAATAAAGATAAAAAGTTTGGAGGAGGAATAATGGTCTGGGGCTGTTTTTCATGGTTTGGGGTAGGTCTCTTAGTTCCAGCGAAGGAAAATGTAAACGCTACAACATACAATTACATTCTAGACGATTCTATGCTTCCAACATTGTGGCAGCAGTTTTGGGAAAGCTCTTTCCTGTTTCAGCATGACAATTCCCCCGTGCACAAAGCAAGGTCCATACAGAAATGGTTTGTCGAGATCATTGTGGAAGAACTTGACTGGCCTGCACAGAGCCCTGACCTCAGAACCCTGATCGAACACCTTTGGGATGAATTGGAACGCCGACTGCAAGCCAGGCCTAATCGCCCAACATCAGTGCCCGACCTCACTAATGCTCTTGTGGCTGAATGTAAGCAAGTCCCTGCAGCAATGTTCCAACATCTAGTGGAAAGCCTTCCCAGAAGAGTGGAGGCTGTTACAGCAGCAAAGGGAGAACCAACTCCAATGAGATGTTCTACGAGCATGTGTACACATATTATTGGTCATGTTGTGTACATACACAGACACACACACACACCTACCTTTGCAAGCTGCAGGTGGTATCCCGATGCACACAAAGTACTGCCAGGTTAGAATACAGGCCTGGAAACAACAGTATTTCGGCCAGATCTCAGCTATAGCTTTCCTCCTGCGTCTATACATCACGGCTATCAGAGAGAAGGCATGCAGCATAGCATAGAAGTCCATACGCTGGCCAATCACATTCACCGCCAGTAGGAAGCACGTCTAGAACAGGGAGAGAAAGAGGTAGAGAGAGAGAGAGAGAGAAAGAGGTAGAGAGAGAAAGAGGTAGAGAGAGAAAGAGATAGAGAGAGAGAGAGAGAGTGAAGTTTAGTCCAAATGATCTCTCTGAATATAATCGTTTCTACCTCTCCAGCCCATGTGATCTCTGAATATAATGGTTTCTACCTACCTCCATCCCAAGTGATCTCTCTGAATATAATCATTTCTACCTACCTCCAACCCAAGTGATCTCTCTGAATATAATCATTTCTACCTACCTCCAGCCCAAGTGATCTCTCTGAATATAATCATTTCTACCTACCTCCAACCCAAGTGATCTCTCTGAATATAATCGTTTCTACCTCTCCAGCCCATGTGATCTCTGAATATAATGGTTTCTACCTACCTCCATCCCAAGTGATCTCTCTGAATATAATCATTTCTACCTACCTCCAACCCAAGTGATCTCTCTGAATATAATCATTTCTACCTACCTCCAGCCCAAGTGATCTCTCTGAATATAATCATTTCTACCTACCTCCAACCCAAGTGATCTCTCTGAATATAATCGTTTCTACCTACCTCCAGCCCAAATGATCTCTCTGAATATAATCATTTCTACCTACCTCCAACCCAAATGATCTCTCTGAATATAATCATTTCTACCTACCTCCAGCCCAAGTGATCTCTCTGAATATAATGGTTTCTACCTACCTCCATCCCATGTGATCTCTGAATATAATGGTTTCTACCTACCTCCATCCCAAGTGATCTCTCTGAATATAATCGTTTCTACCTACCTCCATCCCATGTGATCTCTGAATATAATGGTTTCTACCTACCTCCATCCCAAGTGATCTCTGAATATAATCGTTTCTACCTACCTCCATCCCAAGTGATCTCTCTGAATATAATGGTTTCTACCTACCTCCAACCCAAGTGATCTCTCTGAATATAATGGTTTCTACCTACCTCCAGCCCATGTGATCTCTCTGAATATAATGGTTTCTACCTACCTCCATCCCAAGTGATCTCTCTGAATATAATGGTTTCTACCTACCTCCAACCCAAGTGATCTCTCTGAATATAATGGTTTCTACCTACCTCCAGCCCATGTGATCTCTCTGAATATAATGGTTTCTACCTACCTCCAACCCATGTGATCTCTCTGAATATAATGGTTTCTACCTACCTCCAGCCCATGTGATCTCTGAATATAATGGTTTCTACCTACCTCCAACCCAAGTGATCTCTCTGAATATAATGGTTTCTACCTACCTCCAGCCCATGTGATCTCTCTGAATATAATGGTTTCTACCTACCTCCAACCCATGTGATCTCTCTGAATATAATGGTTTCTACCTACCTCCATCCCAAGTGATCTCTCTGAATATAATGGTTTCTACCTACCTCCAGCCCATGTGATCTCTGAATATAATGGTTTCTACCTACCTCCAACCCATGTGATCTCTGAATATAATGGTTTCTAACTACCTCCAGCCCAAGTGATCTCTGAATATAATGGTTTCTACCTACCTCCAGCCCATGTGATCTCTGAATATAATGGTTTCTACCTACCTCCAACCCATGTGATCTCTCTGAATATAATGGTTTCTACCTACCTCCAGCCCATGTGATCTCTGAATATAATGGTTTCTACCTACCTCCAACCCATGTGATCTCTCTGAATATAATGGTTTCTACCTACCTCCATCCCAAGTGATCTCTCTGAATATAATGGTTTCTACCTACCTCCAACCCATGTGATCTCTGAATATAATGGTTTCTACCTACCTCCAGCCCATGTGATCTCTCTGAATATAATGGTTTCTACCTACCTCCATCCCATGTGATCTCTGAATATAATCGTTTCTACCTACCTCCAGCCCATGTGATCTCTCTGAATATAATGGTTTCTACCTACCTCCATCCCATGTGATCTCTCTGAATATAATCGTTTCTACCTACCTCCATCCCATGTGATCTCTGAATATAATCGTTTCTACCTACCTCCATCCCATGTGATCTCTGAATATAATCGTTTCTACCTACCTCCAGCCCATGTGATCTCTCTGAATATAATGGTTTCTACCTACCTCCATCCCATGTGATCTCTCTGAATATAATCGTTTCTACCTACCTCCATCCCATGTGATCTCTGAATATAATCGTTTCTACCTACCTCCATCCCATGTGATCTCTGAATATAATGGTTTCTACCTACCTCCAGCCCATGTGATCTCTGAATATAATGGTTTCTACCTACCTCCAACCCATGTGATCTCTCTGAATATAATGGTTTCTACCTACCTCCATCCCAAGTGATCTCTCTGAATATAATGGTTTCTACCTACCTCCAGCCCATGTGATCTCTGAATATAATGGTTTCTACCTACCTCCAACCCATGTGATCTCTGAATATAATGGTTTCTACCTACCTCCAGCCCAAGTGATCTCTGAATATAATGGTTTCTACCTACCTCCAGCCCATGTGATCTCTGAATATAATGGTTTCTACCTACCTCCAACCCATGTGATCTCTCTGAATATAATGGTTTCTACCTACCTCCAGCCCATGTGATCTCTGAATATAATGGTTTCTACCTACCTCCAACCCATGTGATCTCTCTGAATATAATGGTTTCTACCTACCTCCATCCCAAGTGATCTCTCTGAATATAATGGTTTCTACCTACCTCCAACCCATGTGATCTCTGAATATAATGGTTTCTACCTACCTCCAGCCCATGTGATCTCTCTGAATATAATGGTTTCTACCTACCTCCATCCCATGTGATCTCTGAATATAATCGTTTCTACCTACCTCCAGCCCATGTGATCTCTCTGAATATAATGGTTTCTACCTACCTCCATCCCATGTGATCTCTCTGAATATAATCGTTTCTACCTACCTCCATCCCATGTGATCTCTGAATATAATCGTTTCTACCTACCTCCATCCCATGTGATCTCTGAATATAATCGTTTCTACCTACCTCCAGCCCATGTGATCTCTCTGAATATAATGGTTTCTACCTACCTCCATCCCATGTGATCTCTCTGAATATAATCGTTTCTACCTAACTCCATCCCATGTGATCTCTGAATATAATCGTTTCTACCTACCTCCATCCCATGTGATCTCTGAATATAATGGTTTCTACCTACCTCCATCCCATGTGATCTCTCTGAATATAATCGTTTCTACCTACCTCCATCCCATGTGATCTCTGAATATAATGGTTTCTACCTACCTCCATCCCATGTGATCTCTGAATATAATGGTTTCTACCTACCTCCATCCCATGTGATCTCTGAATATAATGGTTTCTACCTACCTCCATCCCAAATGATCTCTCTGAATATAATGGTTTCTACCTACCTCCATCCCATGTGATCTCTGAATATAATGGTTTCTACCTACCTCCATCCCATGTGATCTCTGAATATAATGGTTTCTACCTACCTCCATCCCATGTGATCTCTGAATATAATGGTTTCTACCTACCTCCAGCCCATGTGATCTCTGAATATAATGGTTTCTACCTACCTCCATCCCATGTGATCTCTGAATATAATGGTTTCTACCTACCTCCAGCCCATGTGATCTCTGAATATAATGGTTTCTACCTACCTCCATCCCATGTGATCTCTGAATATAAGGGTTTCTACCTACCTCCAGCCCATGTGATCTCTGAATATAATGGTTTCTACCTACCTCCAGCCCATGTGATCTCTGAATATAATGGTTTCTACCTACCTCCATCCCATGTGATCTCTGAATATAATGGTTTCTACCTACCTCCATCCCAAGTGATCTCTCTGAATATAATGGTTTCTACCTACCTCCAACCCATGTGATCTCTGAATATAATGGTTTCTACCTACCTCCATCCCATGTGATCTCTGAATATAATGGTTTCTACCTACCTCCAGCCCATGTGATCTCTGAATATAATGGTTTCTACCTACCTCCAACCCATGTGATCTCTGAATATAATGGTTTCTACCTACCTCCATCCCATGTGATCTCTGAATATAATGGTTTCTACCTACCTCCAGCCCATGTGATCTCTGAATATAATGGTTTCTACCTACCTCCAACCCAAGTGATCTCTGAATATAATGGTTTCTACCTACCTCCAGCCCATGTGATCTCTGAATATAATGGTTTCTACCTACCTCCATCCCAAATGATCTCTCTGAATATAATGGTTTCTACCTACCTCCATCCCATGTGATCTCTGAATATAATGGTTTCTACCTACCTCCATCCCATGTGATCTCTGAATATAATGGTTTCTACCTACCTCCATCCCATGTGATCTCTGAATATAATGGTTTCTACCTACCTCCAGCCCATGTGATCTCTGAATATAATGGTTTCTACCTACCTCCATCCCATGTGATCTCTGAATATAATGGTTTCTACCTACCTCCAGCCCATGTGATCTCTGAATATAATGGTTTCTACCTAACTCCAACCCATGTGATCTCTGAATATAATGGTTTCTACCTACCTCCATCCCATGTGATCTCTGAATATAATGGTTTCTACCTACCTCCAGCCCATGTGATCTCTGAATATAATGGTTTCTACCTACCTCCAACCCAAGTGATCTCTGAATATAATGGTTTCTACCTACCTCCAGCCCATGTGATCTCTGAATATAATGGTTTCTACCTACCTCCATCCCAAATGATCTCTCTGAATATAATGGTTTCTACCTACCTCCATCCCATGTGATCTCTGAATATAATGGTTTCTACCTACCTCCATCCCATGTGATCTCTGAATATAATGGTTTCTACCTACCTCCATCCCAAGTGATCTCTCTGAATATAATGGTTTCTACCTACCTCCAACCCATGTGATCTCTGAATATAATGGTTTCTACCTACCTCCATCCCATGTGATCTCTGAATATAATGGTTTCTACCTACCTCCAGCCCATGTGATCTCTGAATATAATGGTTTCTACCTACCTCCAACCCATGTGATCTCTGAATATAATGGTTTCTACCTACCTCCATCCCATGTGATCTCTGAATATAATGGTTTCTACCTACCTCCAGCCCATGTGATCTCTGAATATAATGGTTTCTACCTACCTCCAACCCAAGTGATCTCTGAATATAATGGTTTCTACCTACCTCCAGCCCATGTGATCTCTGAATATAATGGTTTCTACCTACCTCCATCCCAAATGATCTCTCTGAATATAATGGTTTCTACCTACCTCCATCCCATGTGATCTCTGAATATAATGGTTTCTACCTACCTCCATCCCATGTGATCTCTGAATATAATGGTTTCTACCTACCTCCATCCCATGTGATCTCTGAATATAATGGTTTCTACCTACCTCCAGCCCATGTGATCTCTGAATATAATGGTTTCTACCTACCTCCATCCCATGTGATCTCTGAATATAATGGTTTCTACCTACCTCCAGCCCATGTGATCTCTGAATATAATGGTTTCTACCTACCTCCAACCCATGTGATCTCTGAATATAATGGTTTCTACCTACCTCCATCCCATGTGATCTCTGAATATAATGGTTTCTACCTACCTCCAGCCCATGTGATCTCTGAATATAATGGTTTCTACCTACCTCCAACCCAAGTGATCTCTGAATATAATGGTTTCTACCTACCTCCAGCCCATGTGATCTCTGAATATAATGGTTTCTACCTACCTCCATCCCAAATGATCTCTCTGAATATAATGGTTTCTACCTACCTCCATCCCATGTGATCTCTGAATATAATGGTTTCTACCTACCTCCATCCCATGTGATCTCTGAATATAATGGTTTCTACCTACCTCCATCCCATGTGATCTCTGAATATAATGGTTTCTACCTACCTCCAGCCCATGTGATCTCTGAATATAATGGTTTCTACCTACCTCCATCCCATGTGATCTCTGAATATAATGGTTTCTACCTACCTCCAGCCCATGTGATCTCTGAATATAATGGTTTCTACCTACCTCCATCCCATGTGATCTCTGAATATAATGGTTTCTACCTACCTCCAGCCCATGTGATCTCTGAATATAATGGTTTCTACCTACCTCCAGCCCATGTGATCTCTGAATATAATGGTTTCTACCTACCTCCATCCCATGTGATCTCTGAATATAATGGTTTCTACCTACCTCCATCCCAAGTGATCTCTCTGAATATAATGGTTTCTACCTACCTCCAACCCATGTGATCTCTGAATATAATGGTTTCTACCTACCTCCATCCCATGTGATCTCTGAATATAATGGTTTCTACCTACCTCCAGCCCATGTGATCTCTGAATATAATGGTTTCTACCTAACTCCAACCCATGTGATCTCTGAATATAATGGTTTCTACCTACCTCCATCCCATGTGATCTCTGAATATAATGGTTTCTACCTACCTCCAGCCCATGTGATCTCTGAATATAATGGTTTCTACCTACCTCCAACCCAAGTGATCTCTGAATATAATGGTTTCTACCTACCTCCAGCCCATGTGATCTCTGAATATAATGGTTTCTACCTACCTCCATCCCAAGTGATCTCTCTGAATATAATGGTTTCTACCTACCTCCAGCCCATGTGATCTCTGAATATAATGGTTTCTACCTACCTCCATCCCAAGTGATCTCTCTGAATATAATGGTTTCTACCTACCTCCATCCCATGTGATCTCTGAATATAATGGTTTCTACCTACCTCCATCCCATGTGATCTCTCTGAATATAATGGTTTCTACCTACCTCCATCCCATGTGATCTCTCTGAATATAATGGTTTCTACCTACCTCCATCCCATGTGATCTCTGAATATAATGGTTTCTACCTACCTCCATCCCATGTGATCTCTCTGAATATAATCGTTTCTACCTACCTCCATCCCATGTGATCTCTGAATATAATGGTTTCTACCTACCTCCATCCCATGTGATCTCTGAATATAATGGTTTCTACCTACTTCCATCCCATGTGATCTCTGAATATAATGGTTTCTACCTACCTCCATCCCAAATGATCTCTCTGAATATAATGGTTTCTACCTACCTCCATCCCATGTGATCTCTGAATATAATGGTTTCTACCTACCTCCATCCCATGTGATCTCTGAATATAATGGTTTCTACCTACCTCCATCCCATGTGATCTCTGAATATAATGGTTTCTACCTACCTCCATCCCATGTGATCTCTGAATATAATGGTTTCTACCTACCTCCAGCCCATGTGATCTCTGAATATAATGGTTTCTACCTACCTCCATCCCATGTGATCTCTGAATATAATGGTTTCTACCTACCTCCAGCCCATGTGATCTCTGAATATAATGGTTTCTACCTACCTCCAGCCCATGTGATCTCTGAATATAATGGTTTCTACCTACCTCCATCCCATGTGATCTCTGAATATAATGGTTTCTACCTACCTCCATCCCATGTGATCTCTGAATATAATGGTTTCTACCTACCTCCAGCCCATGTGATCTCTGAATATAATGGTTTCTACCTACCTCCATCCCATGTGATCTCTGAATATAATGGTTTCTACCTACCTCCAGCCCATGTGATCTCTGAATATAATGGTTTCTACCTACCTCCATCCCATGTGATCTCTGAATATAATGGTTTCTACCTACCTCCAGCCCATGTGATCTCTGAATATAATGGTTTCTACCTACCTCCAGCCCATGTGATCTCTGAATATAATGGTTTCTACCTACCTCCATCCCATGTGATCTCTGAATATAATGGTTTCTACCTACCTCCATCCCAAGTGATCTCTCTGAATATAATGGTTTCTACCTACCTCCAACCCATGTGATCTCTGAATATAATGGTTTCTACCTACCTCCATCCCATGTGATCTCTGAATATAATGGTTTCTACCTACCTCCAGCCCATGTGATCTCTGAATATAATGGTTTCTACCTACCTCCAACCCATGTGATCTCTGAATATAATGGTTTCTACCTACCTCCATCCCATGTGATCTCTGAATATAATGGTTTCTACCTACCTCCATCCCATGTGATCTCTGAATATAATGGTTTCTACCTACCTCCATCCCATGTGATCTCTGAATATAATGGTTTCTACCTACCTCCATCCCATGTGATCTCTGAATATAATGGTTTCTACCTACCTCCATCCCAAGTGATCTCTCTGAATATAATGGTTTCTACCTACCTCCATCCCATGTGATCTCTGAATATAATGGTTTCTACCTACCTCCATCCCATGTGATCTCTCTGAATATAATGGTTTCTACCTACCTCCATCCCATGTGATCTCTGAATATAATCGTTTCTACCTACCTCCATCCCATGTGATCTCTGAATATAATGGTTTCTACCTACCTCCAGCCCATGTGATCTCTGAATATAATGGTTTCTACCTACCTCCAGCCCATGTGATCTCTGAATATAATGGTTTCTACCTACCTCCATCCCATGTGATCTCTCTGAATATAATGGTTTCTACCTACCTCCATCCCATGTGATCTCTGAATATAATGGTTTCTACCTACCTCCATCCCATGTGATCTCTCTGAATATAATCGTTTCTACCTACCTCCATCCCATGTGATCTCTGAATATAATGGTTTCTACCTACCTCCATCCCATGTGATCTCTGAATATAATGGTTTCTACCTACCTCCATCCCATGTGATCTCTGAATATAATGGTTTCTACCTACCTCCATCCCATGTGATCTCTGAATATAATGGTTTCTACCTACCTCCAGCCCATGTGATCTCTCTGAATATAATGGTTTCTACCTACCTCCATCCCATGTGATCTCTGAATATAATGGTTTCTACCTACCTCCATCCCATGTGATCTCTGAATATAATGGTTTCTACCTACCTCCATCCCATGTGATCTCTGAATATAATGGTTTCTACCTACCTCCAGCCCATGTGATCTCTGAATATAATGGTTTCTACCTACCTCCATCCCATGTGATCTCTGAATATAATGGTTTCTACCTACCTCCAACCCATGTGATCTCTGAATATAATGGTTTCTACCTACCTCCAACCCGAACTTGTAGAAGAAGTAGTTGATGAAGTACTTGGCACAGTTGACGATGCCGTTGTCGAGGTGTTGCCGCGTGATGTCATGGAAGATGATGCGAGCGGCTGGCGCGGTAAGCTTGTTCCTCAGTCTGTAGTACTGCTGGTGACGGTAGATGGTCACCTCAAACGCCAGCATGGCCAACATCAAGAGGTTGTTCTAGAGGAGGAGGCAAGGAAGGAACAGTGAAGCAACAGAATATATCTTTGATGTAAATTTCAAATAAATTCTTTGTTATTTTTGCAGTACTGACTTGATAGAGGTAGATGTGTAGTATAGCCCTGACTCAGAGATTGGTCCTTCAGAGACTGGTCCTTCTAGCCCTGACTCAGAGACTGGTCCTTCTAGCCCTGACCCAGAGACTGGTCCTTCTAGCCCTGACCCAGAGACTGGTCCTTCTAGCCCTGACCCAGAGACTGGTCCTTCTAGCCCTGACCCAGAGACTGGTCCTTCTAGCCCTGACCCAGAGACTGGTCCTTCTAGCCCTGACCCAGAGACTGGTCCTTCTAGCCCTGACCCAGAGACTGGTCCTTCTAGCCCTGACTCAGAGACTGGTCCTTCTAGCCCTGACTCAGAGACTGGTCCTTCTAGCCCTGACTCAGAGACTGGTCCTTCTAGCCCTGACTCAGAGACTGGTCCTTCTAGCCCTCACTCAGAGACTGGTCCTTCTAGCCCTCACTCAGAGACTGGTCCTTCTAGCCCTGACTCAGAGACTAGTCCTTCTAGCCCTCACTCAGAGATGGGTCCTTCTAACCCTGACTCAGAGACTGGTCCTGATTCACAGGCTGGTCCTTCCAGACAGATAATCAAAGGTGAGTCTCTCCCAATGTCCTGGGTTCCGAGATTTACAGTGAGGGAAATAATTATTTGACCCCTCTGCAAAACATGACTTAGTACTTGGTGGCAAAACCCTTGTTGGCAATCACAGAGGTCAGACGTTTCTTGTAGTTGGCCACCAGGTTTGCACACATCTCAGGAGGAATTTTGTCCCACTCCTCTTTGCAGATCTTCTCCAAGTCATTAAGGTTTCGAGGCTCACGTTTGGCAACTCAAACCTTCAGCTCCCTCCACAGATTTTCTATGGGATTAAGGTCTGGAGACTGTCTAGGCCACTCCAGGACCTTATTGTGCTTCTTCTTGAGCCACTCCTTTGTTGCCTTGGCCGTGTGTTTTGGGTCATTGTCATGCTGGAATACCCATCCACGACCCATTTTCAATGCCCTGGCTGAGGGAAGGAGGTTCTCACCCAAGATTTGACGGTACATGGCCCCGTCCATTGTCCCTTTGATGCGGTGAAGTTGTCCTGTCCCCTTAGCAGAAAAACACCCCCAAAGCATAATGTTTCCACCTCCATGTTTGATGGTGGGGATGGTGTTCTTGGGGTTATAGGCAGCATTCCTCCTCCTCCAAACACGGCGAGTTGAGCTGATGTCAAAGAGCTCCATTTTGGTCTCATCTGACCACAACACTTTCACCCAGTTGTCCTCTGAATCATTCAGATGTTCATTGGCAAACTTCAGACGGGCATGTATATGTGCTTTCTTGAGCAGGGGGACCTTGCGGGTGCTGCAGGATTTCAGTCCTTCACGGCGTAGTGTGTTACCAGTTGTTTTCTTGGTGACTATGGTCCCAGCTGCCTTGAGATCATTGACAAGATCGTCCCGTGTAGTTCTGGGCTGATTCCTCACCGTTCTCATGATCATTGCAACTCCAAGAGGTGAGATCTTGCATGGAGCCCCAGGCCGAGGGAGATTGACAGTTATTTTGTTAGGAGCCCTTTAAGAGTGTGCTCCTAATCTCAGCTCGTTACCTGTATAAAAGACACCTGGGAGCCAGAAATCTTTCTGATTGAGAGGGGGTCAAATAATTATTTCCCTCATTAAAATGGAAAACAATTTATAACATTATTGACATGCGTTTTTCAGGATTTTTTTGTTGTTATTCTGTCTCTCACTGTTCAAATAAACCTACCATTAAAGTTATAGACTGATCATTTCTTTGTCAGTGGGCAAACATACAAAATCAGCAGGGGATCAAATACTTTTTTTCCACCTAACTGTATCAATGGCAGATTAATGAAAAACTCAGTGTATGAGTTTTCTATCTTGTTTGTGAACTATTTCCTATGTTTGCATGTCCCAAAGTGATGCTATACTACTATACTATATAGATGTCTTGTTTTATAAGTAAACGTGATCGGTTAGTGTCTCCTCACCCTGAGGTTCTCCAGTAGAGGGTTGAACTTGTTGAGTCCGACCCAGTTGGACGGGTCTACTGGTTCCTTGTACAGCAGAGAGTCTTTCATTTCCTCTCTCTGTTTCTGGGTGTAGTTCATTGGCTGGAGAGGAAGATGAGGAGTCAGTCCAAAACACAACATTTTCATAGTTACAGTTATTTATTGGTATCTATCTCCATACGTTTTAATAAGTATGTTCAAATATCTTTGGCCAAGGCTTCGGCATAGAATTGAGAAACACAAATAGAAAATCTATCAACAAGCCAACCATTCCATCAACCAACCAACCCACCCACCCACCAACCTTTCCATCAACCAACCAACCTTTCCATTAACTAACTAACCTTTCCATCAGCCAACCAACCATTCCATCAACCAACCAACCTTTCCATTAACTAACCAACCATTCCGTCAACCAACTAACCAACCCATCAACCAACCTTTCCATCAACCAACCAACCATTCCATCAACCAACCAACCAACCAAACAACCAACCATTCCGTCAACCAACCAACCAACCAACCATTCCATCAACCAACCAACCAACCAACCATTCCATCAACCAACCAACCAACCATTCCGTCAACCAACCAACCAACCATTCCGTCAACCAACCAACCAACCAACCAACCAACCATTCCATCAACCAACCAACCTTTCCATCAGCCAGCCAACCATTCCGTCAACCAACCAACCAAACAACCAACCATTCCGTCAACCAACCAACCAAACAACCAACCATTCCATCAACCAACCAACCAACCATTCCATCAGTCAGCCAACCATTCCGTCAACCAACCAACCAACCAACCAACCAACCAACCGTTCCACCCACCCACCCTACTCACCATGGAGCAGTTCTTGGAGTAAGAGGCAGGTTTTATAGACTCCAGCTGGTACAGCATCTTACAGACGATGATAACGCAGGTCCAGACTGTACAGATACTGGAGGCTAAGGGTCTGAACTGACTGAAGGGTAGAGCGAAGACCCAGCACACCAGGAACACGTAGTTGAACAAGGACACCTGCCAGTTAGGATAAACAGTTACGTTCAGTGTCTGTATCACTACTAGCTTTATTAAAAAATCACTATTAAAAACACAAACTCCAAGAATGGACAATGATTGTTATTAGGAACAACTGAAACAGAGGTGGTTTTGGTGATAAGTAGCTAGTCATTCAATTGTTAGCTCAGCGGCCTTAGCACAGTTTTGTGGCAAGCAGGGCAGCTGGGCTCAAAACCCCAGCCCTTACCTCCTTAACAGAGACCAGTATGATATACGAAGAGACGATCTTGATGATGTGTATCTCTAGGAGCCACCAGATGAAGAGCTGCAGCTTGTGGAAATATTCCAGGAACTTGAGGAACAGCACAGTCAGACGGTCCACCACCAGGTGCCATTTATTCTTTAGGTCTGACAGGAACAGGACGAGACAGGAAACAATGTCAGTCACTCAGTCAGTCTGCCAATCAGTCAGTCAATCTTGTCAGTCAGTCAGCCAGAAGTCAGTCAGTCAGTCAGTCAACCAGTAGTCAGTCAGCCAATTATCCAATCAGTCAGGCAATCAATCAGCCAGCCAGCCAGTCAATCAGTCAGCCAGCCAGTCAATCAGTCAGTCAATCACTTAGTCAGTCAGTCACTCACTCACTCCGTCAATCAGTCAGCCAATTATCCAATCAGTCAGTCAATCAGTCAGCCAGTCAATCAATCAGCAAGTCAATCAGTCAGCCAATCAGCCAGCCAGTCAGCAAAACAGTCAGTCAGTCAATCAATCAGCTAGTCAGCAAGTCAATCAATCAAATTCCCACAAAAAATATATGCTTATTTAGACTATTTTTATGTCTTTGGAAGAGTACTAGAGTCTCTGTATATCTTATATTTGTCATATTTCACACATGTACAAGTGTGTATTAATATGAATGTGTGAATTGGAAATTCGATTTTTAAAATATGCCAACTCCCCCTGAGACAGCCTCGAAGAGCGCTTGCAGAGTTTTGGTTACTGGCCCAAAACTCTACCTACCGCCCACTAGGCTACCTGCCGCCCGCTAGTCTACCTGCCGCCCGCTAGTCTACCTGCCGCCCGCTAGGCTACCTGCCGCCCGCTAGGCTACCTGCCGCCCCGCTGGTCTACCTGCCGCCCCGCTGGTCTACCTGCCGCCCCGCTGGTCTACCTGCCGCCCGCTAGGCTACCTGCCGCCCCGCTGGTCTACCTGCCGCCCCGCTGGTCTACCTGCCGCCCCGCTGGTCTACCTGCCGCCCCGCTGGTCTACCTGCCGCCCCGCTGGTCTACCTGCCGCACGCTGGTCTACCTGCCGCCCCGCTGGTCTACCTGCCGCCCCGCTAGTCTACCTTCCGCCCCGCTAGTCTACCTGCCGACCCGCTAGTCTACCTGCCGTCCCGCTAGTCTACCTGCCGACCCGCTAGTCTACCTGCCGCCCCGCTAGTCTACCTGCCGCCCCGCTAGTCTACCTACAGTTCCGCTAGTCTACCTGCCGACCGCTAGGCTACCTGCCGCCCCGCTAGCCTACCTACCGTTCCGCTAGTCTTCCTACTGCCCTGATGGTGTTCTGTGTACCTGAGGTAGTGTTTTCTGTGGAGGGATCTGGCTCAGTTCCCACACTGCAGTGGCCACTCTCCCCCGGCCCTGCACTGGACTCAAACGACTTATGGAACGACTGATGCAACTCAAAAGACTTTCCGAATGACTGACGTGACTCAAACGACTTGTTGAAGGACTGATGCAGGTCTATAGACTGACAGAGTCCTCCTTTCTGCTTCATCCCTCCATCTTTCTCCTTCATCACCACCACCAGGGTTCCCTCCTTCTCTTTCTCCTTTCGCTTCTCTTTTTTGTCCTCTGCTCGTATCACTCCTTCTCCAGAGGAGATGCTGAGCATGGTGATGTCAGCCAGGCTTCCATCCTGGTGTACCAGTCTGGGGAGGGAGATGGTGTTTAGATTCATGAGAGACACACACACACACACACACACACACACACACACACACACACAAACAATCCCACACACAAACGCACGCACAGACAAACACACACACACACACACAAATGCACACACAGACAAACACACACACACACAATCCCACACACACACAAACTCACACACACACACAATCCCCACACACACAAACGCACACACACACAATCCCACACACACACACACACACACACACACACACACACACACACACACACACACACAATCCCACACACACTAGGGTTGGGTGATATCATCCATCGTCCTATCGTGATTATGTACCCATAAAGCATTGTGATACAGTATACGACGCTATCATCCTTATTGGCCAACCCCCACAGATTTAAATAAACAAATAATAAACTGCAGTCGGGCTATAGCGCGAAATAGAATGCAACTGGACTACATCATGATGATGGAAATACAATGAAAGCCTGGCAGAAAGCCTGGCAGAAAGCCTGGCAGAAATGTTAAGAGCTGGCAATGGCACATCTTCTCTAATACTCCTTTCTGTGTGTGTGTGTGTGTGTGTGTGTGTGTGTGTGTGTGTGTGTGTGTGTGTGTGTGTGTGTGTGTGATGAGGAACAGGCAGTCTTACCGTAGTGAGTGAGGTTATAGGACTACATCATGATGATGGAACACTGACTTCAAACATTCAACCTCCAGCTGTACCCCCTCTAGCACCAGGGTCAGAGCACTCCAGCTGTACCCCCTCTAGCACCAGGGTCAGCACACTCTCAAATGTTGTTTTTTGCCATCATTGTAAGCGTGCCACACACACACACAAACACACACTATACGATACATTTATTAAACATAAGAATGAGTGTGAGTTTTTGTCACAACCCGGCTCGTGGGAAGTGAACAAAGAGCTTTTATAGGACCAGGGCAGAATTAATAATCAATAATTTAGCTCTTTATTTAACCATCTTACCATATAAAACCTTATTTGTAAATCGAAAATTGTGAATAACTCACCACAGGTTAATGAGAAGGGTGTGCTTGAAAGGATGCACATAACTCTGCAATGTTGGGTTGTATTGGAGAGAGTCTCAGTCTTAAATCATTTTCCACACACAGTCTGTGCCTGTATTTAGTTTTCATGCTAGTGAGGGTCGAGAATCCACTCTCACATAGGTACGTGGTTGCAAAGGGCATCAGTGTCTTAACAGCGCGATTTTCCAAGGCAGGATACTCTGAGCGCAGCCCTATCCAGAAATCTGGCAGTGGCTTCTGATTAAATTACATTTTCACAGAACCGCTTGTTGCAATTTTGGTGAGGCTCTTTTGTTCAGATATCGGTAAGTGGACTGGAGGCAGGGCATGAAAGGGATAACAAATCCAGTTGTTTGTTTCATCCGTTTCGGCGGGAAAGTACCTGCATAATTGCGCACCCAAATCACTCAGGTGCTTCGCTATATCACATTTAACATTGTCCATAAGCTTGAGTTCATTTGCACACGAAAAATTCATACAATGACGGAAAGCCCTGTGTGTTGTCCTTGTTAATGCAGACAGAGAAGAGCTCCAACTTCTTAATCATTGCCTCAATTTTGTCCCTCACATTGAATATAGTTGTGGAGAGTCCCTGTAATCCTAGATTCAGATCATTCAGGCGAGAAAAAACATCACCCAGATAGGCCAGTCGTGTGAGAAACTCGTCATCATGCAAGCGGTCAGAGAAGTGAAAATTATGGTCAGGAAAGAAAACTTTAAGCTCGTCTCTCAATTCAAAAAACGTGTCAATACTTTGCCCCTTGATAACCAGCGCACTTCTGTATGTTGTAAAAGCGTTACATGGTCGCTGCCCATATCATTGCATAGTGCAGAAAATACACAAGAGTTCAGGGGCCTTTTGCTTTAATAACAAAGTTAACTATTTTCACTGTAGTGTCCAAAAATGTCTTTCAAGCTGTCAGGCATTCCCTTGGCAGCAAGAGCCTCTCGGTGGATGCTGCAGTGTACCCAAGTGGCATCGGGAGCAACTGCTTGCACACGCGTTACCACTCCACTATGTCTCCCTGTCATGGCTTTTGCTCCATCAGTACAGACACCAACATGAGCAGCAGCTACGTTTGGCTACATACGGACCGTTAGTGGAATTCCCACGAGAGAGTAACGGTTAATGTGATTGGATGTTAATTATTTGACTTCCTGTATTTGACATTGTGTTGTTATTTCGCTGAACACTAGATGGTTTCATTTTATTTTTTGGCAGTGAAATGAGGTGTCTCAGGCGAGAGAAAACAAACCTCACTCAAATGTATAGCCCCGTTGGACAATATAAACGTACTGTTTGAAAATATAAATGTACTGCTGGAAAATATAAATGTACTGTTTGAAAATATAAATGTACTGCTGGAAAATATAAATGTACTGTTTGAAAATATAAATGTACTGCTGGAAAATATAAATGTACTGTTTGAAAACATAAATGTACTGCTGGAAAATATAAATGTACTGTTTGAAAACATAAATGTACTGCTGGAAAATATAAATGTACTGTTTGAAAACATAAATGTACTGCTGGAAAATATAAATGTACTGTTTGAAAACATAAATGTACTGCTGGAAAATATAAATGTACTGTTTGAAA
Source organism: Salmo trutta (assembly GCF_901001165.1). Taxonomy (NCBI): domain Eukaryota; kingdom Metazoa; phylum Chordata; class Actinopteri; order Salmoniformes; family Salmonidae; genus Salmo; species Salmo trutta. The sequence goes on from NC_042977.1 coordinate 49,403,699, forward strand.
ACATAAATGTACTGCTGGAAAATATAAATGTACTGTTTGAAAATGTGAAGCAAAAAAAAAGGAAAAGTAAAAGTAAAAAAATAAATAAAAAAATAAAGAAATATTATTTGGCGTACCCCAACGGCATTGCGTGTACCCTGGGGGTACGTGTCCGACAGCTTGGGAAAACCTGCACTAAATTCATAGGTGGAGGCTAAAGTCTCAACTAATCGAATGTCCTGCTGTGTACTGTCCTACTGTGTACTGTCCTTCTGTCCTGCTGTGTGCTGTCCTACTGTGTACTGTCCTTCTGTCCTGCTGTCCTGCTGTGTACTGTCCTTCTGTCCTGCTGTGTACTGTCCTGCTGTCCTGCTGTGTACTGTCCTGCTGTCCTGCTGTGTACTGTCCTGCTGTCCTGCTGTGTGCTGTCCTGCTGTCCTGCTGTGTTCTGTCCTGCTGTGTGCTGTCCTTCTGTGTGCTGTCCTGCTGTGTTCTGTCCTGCTGTGTGCTGTCCTGCTGTGTACTGTCCTGCTGTGTACTGTCCTGCTGTGTGCTTTGTGCTGTCCTGCTGTGTACTGTCCTGCTTTGTGCTGTCCTGCTGTGTGCTGTCCTGCTGTGTGCTGTCCTGCTGTGTGCTGTCCTGCTGTGTACTGTCCTGCTGTGTGCTGTCCTGCTGTGTGCTGTCCTGCTGTGTGCTGCCCTGCTGTGTGCTGTCCTGCTGTGTGCTGTCCTGCTGTGTGCTGACCTGCTGTGTGCTGACCTGCTGTGTTCTGACCTGCTGTGTTCTGACCTGCTGTGTGCTGTCCTGATGCATACTGTTCTTCTGTCCTGCTGTGAGACTCTGTTCATTACTGCTCAACACGTCAAGTTCAAATAGGGTGAACCATAATCTGTAACATCAAGGTATCGTTAACATCGACGATGGCTGTCAATCATCATCAATCAATGCTGTTGTAACATCGCCCAACCCTAACACACACACACACACACACACACACACACACTTCTTTCCCAAAGGGCCCTCATATCAAGCTGTTGTTACGGACGTGGGTGTCCACTAGCAACAGAGTGTTTAATAGGTAAAGCAATAAAGCACATTCCTCTGACTGGCATTCTTCAAAATAAAAGTCCTCAGATTCTCAGGAGTCATCGTCTCTCAATACAGATCAATGATAACAGGAGAACAGGGAGGGAGGCATGGACACCTGCGCATTGAAATGACACCCTATTCCCTGTAAAAGTGTACTACCCTACCCAGGTCAAAAGTAGTACACTTTTATAGGGAATAGGGAGCCATTTGGGATGCAAATCCCTAAACGGAGTCTCAGGCAATGGGAGATGGCTTTATGGGTCAGAGGTTATAGGTTGAAGGTCAGAGGCCAGGGTTAGCTTGCAGGAAATGGCTGCATGTCAGGGCGAGGCATGTCATTTCTTTTTTGGGTTTAGACTTACTTGCTCTGTGGAGAGGAAATGTTTTGCTTGATGCTGCTCAGATAACAACATGTTACAGAGAGAGAGAGAGAGACGTCAACGACAAGAGAGTCAACAACATAGGAGAGAGACACAGAGAGAGAGAGAAGGAGAGCAAGAGAGAGAGAGAGCGAGAGAGAGAGGGAGAGAGAGCGAGAGAAGGAGCAAGAGAGAGAGCGAGAGCGAGAGCGAGAGCGAGAGCGAGAGCGAGAGAGATCAACACAGAGAGAAAATGATTAACACAGGAGACAGAGAGAGAGAGAGAGACTTTAATGAAGACGGCTTCTCCATTCTGGAGGGGGAACTCAATCATTTCCAGGCCCAGGGACATATACTAGTCTGTGGCGACATAAATGCCACAACTGGACAAGAACCTGACACCCTCAACACACAGGTGGACAAACACCTGCCTGGAGGTGACAGCATTCCCTCCCCCATAAGCCCCCCTAGGCACAATTATGACAACATAACCAACAAAAACGGGTCACAACTTCTGCAGCTCGGTCGCACGCTTGATATGTATATAGTCAATGGTAGGCTTCGAGGAGACTCCTATGGGAGGTACACCTATAGCTCCTCTCTTAGCAGTAGTACTGTACACTACTTTATCACTAACCTCAACCCAGAGTCTCTCAGAGCGTTCACAGTCAGCCCACTGACACCCCTATCAGATCACAGCAAAATCACAGTCTACTTGAACAGAGCAAATACTCAATCATGAGGCATCAAAGCCAAAGGAACTGAGGAACATTAAGAAATGCTATAGATGGAAGGAAAGTAGTGTGGAAACCGACCAAAAAAACTATTAGGCAACAACACATTCAATCCCTTTTAGACAACGTCCTGGCCAAAACGTTCCACTGTAATAGTGAAGGTGTAAACTTGGCTGTAGAAAATATAAGTATATTTAACTTCTCTATCAAATCTAAACATTTTCAGCAACAACAATGACAAATTGTTTGATTAAGAATGCAAAACCCTAAGAAAGAAATTGAGAAACCTATCCAACCAAAAACACAGAGACCCAGAGAGTCGACGCCTTCACTTTGGTGAATCACTAAAACAATACAGAAATACACTACGGAAAAAGAAGGAACAGCATGTCAGAAATCAGCTCAATGTAATTGAAGAATCCACAGACTCTAACCACTTCTGGGAAAATTGGAAAACTCTAAACAAACAACAACATGAAGAGTTATCTATCCAAAATGGAGATGTGTGGATAAACCACTTATCCAATGTTTTTGGCCCTATAACAAAGAACAAACAAAAAATACATGATCAAATACAAATCTTAGAATCAACTATTAAAGACCAATACCAGAACCCACTGGATTCTCCAATTACATTGAGTGAGCTACAGGACAAAATACAAACCCTCCAACCCAAAAAGGCCTGTGGTGTTGATGGTATCCTCAATGAAATTCTTAAATATACAGACCACAAATTCCAATTTGCTATACTAAAACTCTTTAACATCATCCTCAGCTCTGGCTTCTTCCCCAATATTTGGAACCAAGGACTGATCACCCCAATCCACAAAAGTGGAGACAAATTTGACCCCAATAACTACCGTGAGAACTGTGTCAACAGAAACCTTGGGAAAATCCTCTGCATTATCATTAACAGCAGACTCGTACATTTCCTCAAATGTCAAATTGGCTTTTTACCAAATTAACCGTACGACAGACCACGTATTCACCCTGCACACTCTAATTGAGAAACAAACAAAACAAAAGGTAAAAAGTATTCTCATGCTTTGTAGCTTTCAAAAAAGCTTTTAATTCAACATGAGGATCTGCTATACAAATTGTTTGAAAGCGTTGTTGGGGGAAAAACATACGACATTATCAAATCATAAACACAAATAGCAGGTGTGCGGTTAAAATAGGCAAAAAAAACACACATTCCTTTCCTCATTTGGAGTGAGACAGGGATGCAGCTTGAGCCTCCCCCCCTTTCAACATATACAGTGGGGGGGAAAGTATTTGATTCCCTGCTGATTTTGTACGTTTGCCCACTTACAAAGAAATTATCAGTCTATAATTTTAATAGTGGGTTTATTTGAACAGTGGGAGACAGAATAACAACAAAATAATCCAGAAAAAAACGCAAGTCAAAAATGTTTTAAAATGAGTTGCATTTTAATGAGGGAAATAAGTATTTGACCACTCTGCAAAACATGACTTAGTACTTGGTGGCAAAACCCTTGTTGGCAATCACAGAGGTCAGACGTTTCTTATAGTTGGCCACCAGGTTTGCACACATCTCAGGAGGGATTTTGTCCCACTCTTCTTTGCAGATCTTCTCCAAGTCATTAAGGTTTCGAGGCTGACGTTTGGCAACTCAAACCTTCAGCTCCCTCCACAGATTTTCTATGGGATTAAGGTCTGGAGACTGGCTAGGCCACTCCAGGACCTTAATGTGCTTCTTCTTGAGCCACTCCTTTGTTGCCTTGGCCGTGTGTTTTGGGTCATTGTCATGCTGGAATACCCATCCACGACCCATTTTCAATGCCCTGGCTGAGGGAAGGAGGTTCTCACCCAAGATTTGACGGTACATGGCCCCGTCCATCGTCCCTTTGATGCGGAGAAGTTGTCCTGTCCCCTTAGCAGAAAAACACCCCCTTAGCATAATGTTTCCAACTCCATGTTTGACGGTGGAGATGGTGTTCTTGGGGTCATAGGCAGCATTCCTCCTCCTCCAAACACGGCGAGTTGAGTTGATGCCAAAGAGCTCCATTTTGGTCTCATCTGACCACAACACTTTCACCAGTTGTCATCTGAGTCATTCAGATGTTCATTGGCAAATTTCAGACGGGCATGTACATGTATTCTTGAGCAGGGGGACCTTGCAGGCGCTGCAGGATTTCAGTCCTTCACGGCGTAGTGTGTTACCAATTGTTTTCTTGGTGACTATGGTCCCAGCTGCCTTGAGATCATTGACAAGATTCTCCCGTGTAGTTCTGGGCTGATTCCTCACCGTTCTCATCATCATTGCAACTCCACGAGGTGAGATCTCAGGCCGAGGGAGATTGACAGTTCTTTTGTGTTTCTTCCATTTGCGAATAATCGCACCAAATGTTGTCACCTTCTCACCAAGCTGCTTGGCGATGGTCTTGTAGCCCATTCCAGCCTTGTGTAGGTCTACAATCTTGTCCCTGACATCCTTGGAGAGCTCTTTGGTCTTGGCCATGGTGGAGAGTTTGGAATCTGATTGATTGATTGCTTCTGTGGACAGGTGTCTTTTTTACAGGTAACAAGCTGCGGTTAGGAGCACGCCCTTTAAGAGTGTGCTCCTAATCTCAGCTCGTTACCTGTACAAAAGACACCTGGGAGCCAGAAATCTTTCTGATTGAGAGGGGGTCAAATACTTATTTCCCTCATTAAAATGCAAATCAATTTCTGACATGTGTTTTTCTGGATATTTGTGTTGTTTTTCTGTCTCTCACTGTTCAAATAAACCTACCATTAAAATTATAGACTGATCATTTCTTTGTCAGTGGGCAAACGTACAAAATCAGCAGGGGATCAAATACTTTCCCCCCCCACTGTATATCAACCAGCCTCACCCTACAATAATCTGAAGTCAAATGTCTACTATTTGCTGATGATCTGGTTCCTCTCTCCGCAACCAAGGAGGGCCTACAGCAGCACCTAGATTATCTGCACAGATTCTGACAGACCTGGGCACCTGTCAGACCTGGGCACCTGTCAGACCTGGGGCCTGACAGACCTGGGGCCCTGACAAACCTGGGCCCCTGACAAACCTGGGCCCCTGACAGACCTGGGCCCCTGACAGACCTGGGCCCCTGACAGACCTGGGCCCCTGATGTTCCAATAAAGGTCCAGTTGACAGAACCACTAATCCATCTAAACATTGTTGCCCTGGACTAAAGCACACAAACAACTATACATACCTCGGCCTAAACATCCGCGCCACAGGTAACTTCCACAAAGCTGTGAACGAGCTGAGAGACAAGGCAAGAAGGGCCTTCTACACCATCAAAAGGAACGTAACATTCGACATACCAATTAGGACCTGGCTAAAAATATTTGAATCAGTTATAGAACCCGTTACCCTCTATGGTTGTGAGGTCTGGGGTTCGCTCACCAACCAAGAATTCACAAAATGGGACAAACACCTAATTGAGACTGCATGCAGAATTCTGCAAAAAATATCCTCTATGTAAAACACCAAATAATGCATGCAGAGCAGAATTAGGTTGATACACGCTAATTATCAAAATACAGAAAAGACCTGTGAAATTCTACAACCACCTAAAAAGAAGCGACCTTCCATAACAAAGCCATCACCTACAGAGAGATGAACCTGGAGAAGAGTCCCCTAAGCAAGCTGGTCCTGGGGCTCAGTTCACAAACAGACCCCACAGAGCCATCACCTACAGAGAGATGAACCTGGAGAAGAGTCCCCTAAGCAAGCTGGTCCTGGGGCTCTGTTCACAAACAGACCCCACAGAGTCATCACCTACAGAGAGATGAACCTGGAGAAGAGTCCCCTAAGCAAGCTGGTCCTGGGACTCTGTTCACAAACAGACCCCACAGAGTCATCACCTACAGAGAGATGAACCTGGAGAAGAGTCCCCTAAGCAAGCTGGTCCTGGGGCTCTGTTCACAAACAGACCCCACAGAGTCATCACCTACAGAGAGATGAACCTGGAGAAGAGTCCCCTAAGCAAGCTGGTCCTGGGGCTCTGTTCACAAACAGACCCCACAGAGTCATCACCTACAGAGAGATGAACCTGGAGAAGAGTCCCCTAAGCAAGCTGGTCCTGGGACTCTGTTCACAAACACAAACAGACCCCACAGAGCCCCAGGACAGTAGCACAATTAGACCCAACCAAATCATGAGAAAACAAAAAGATAATTACTTGACACATTGGAAAGAATAAACAAAAAACTGAGCAAACTAGAATGCTATTTGGCCCTAAACAGAGAAAACACAGTGACTGACCCAAACTTAAGGAAAGCTTTGACTATGTACAGACTCAGTGAGCGTAGCCTTGCTATTGAGAAAGGCCACCATAGGCAGACCTGGCTCTCAAGAGAAGACAGGCTATGTGCACAGTACTGCCCACAAAATGAGGTGGAAACTGAGCTGCACTTCCTAACCTCCTGCCCAATGTATGACCATATTATACACATATTTCCCTCAGATTACACAGATCCACAAAGAATTTGAAAACAAATCCAATTTTGATAAACTCCCATATCTACTGGGTGAAATACCACAGTGTGCATCACAGCAGCAAGATGTGTGATCTGTTGCCTCAAGAAAAGGGCAACTAGTGAAGAACAAACACCATAGTAAATACAACCCATATTTATGTTGATTTATTTTCCCTTTTGTACTTCAACTATTTGCACATCGTTACAACACTGTATATAGAAATAATATGACATTTCAAATGTCTCTATTCCTTTGGATTTTTGGTGTAATGTTTAATGTTCATTTTGTATTGTTCTAAATCACTTTTGTTTATTATCTATTTCACTTGATTTGGCAATGGAAAGATATGTTTCCCATGCCAATAAAGCCCTTGGAATTTAATTGAATTTAACAGAGAGAGAGATCAACACAGTGAGAGAACGATTAACACAGGAGAGAGAGAGAGAGAGAGAGAGAGATCAACACAGAGAGAGAGGGAGAGAGAGAGAGTGAGAGAGATTAACAGAGAGAGATCAACACAGAGACAGAACGATTAACACAGGAAAGAGAGGGAGATCAACACAGAGAGAGAGAACGATTAACACAGAGAGAGAGAGAGGGAGATCAACACAGAGAGAGGGAGATCAACACAGAGAGGGAGATCAACACAGAGAGAGAGAGATCAACATCAACACAGAGAGAGAGAGATCAACATCAACACAGAGAGAGAGATCAACATCAACACAGAGAGAGAGAGATCAACACAGAGAGAGAGAGATCAACACAGAGAGAGAGGGAGATCAACACAGAGAGAGAGGGAGATCAACACAGAGAGAGAGGGAGATCAACACAGGAGAGAGAGATCAACACAGAGAGAGGGAGATCCACAACAAAAGTAGATTGACAGACACAGTGTAGGTTAGCAACCAATAGGGTTATAATTTGCTACCACAGGCTGCAGAGGAACTACGAAAAGAGAGGAGGGGATTGGTTCTAAAGAGGAGAGGTGGTATACGGAGAGAAGGGGATTGGTTCTAAAGAGGAGAGGTGGTATACGGAGAGAAGGGGATTGGTTCTAAAGAGGAGAGGTGGTATATTTTAATACTAAGTCAAGACATGCTTGAAAGAAGAGACTTTTAATGAGGAATAACTAGCCGAGAAGAAGTTAGCTACGGAGAGAAGGGGGTTGTGGGTATCAGGATGATGTGTCCACAAATCAAATTGGTCATCCAAAGAGACAGAAAGGGGCAGAAACCAAAATTGAACAGAATTTTTCACATACGTTTCTAACATGACCTGTCGAAGCAAACCCCCCATACAGTCATCAGATATTGGTTTACCATTAAACCAAATGGAAAGAACTGTAGGAGCAAGTTTCACAGGGAAGTTAGGTACCCGAGCAGGGAAAGACAGGCGTGTTTAGATGCTTGGAGGACCGGCGGACCGGAGGTATAGAGGATGAGAGGAGGGGTGGAGAGGAGATGAAGAGATGGATGAGAGAGGATAAGTGGAGAGATGGAGAGATGGAGAGGAGGAGAAGGGGAGAGGTGGAGAGGAGGTAGAGAGGTAGAGGGAGGAGAAGGGGAGAGGTGGAGAGGAGGTAGAGAGGTAGAGGGAGGAGAAGGGGAGAGGTGGAGAGGGAGGAGATGGAGAGGAGGTAGAGAGGGGAGAGGTGGAGAGGAGGTAGAGAGGGGAGAGGTGGAGAGGAGGTAGAGAGGTAGAGGGAGGAGAAGGGGAGAGGTGGAGAGGAGGTAGAGAGGTAGAGGGGGGAGAAGGGGAGAGTTGGAGAGGAGGTAGAGAGGTAGAGGGAGGAGAAGGGGAGAGGTGGAGAGGTGGAGAGGAGGTAGAGAGGTAGAGGGAGGAGAAGGGGAGAGGTGGAGAGGTGGAGAGGAGGTAGAGAGGTAGAGGGAGAAGGAGAGAGGTGGAGAGAGGTGGAGAGGAGGTAGAGAGGTAGAGGGAGGAGAAGGGGAGAGGTGGAGAGGAGGTAGAGGAAGGAGAAGGGGAGAGGTGGAGAGGAGGTAGAGAGGTAGAGGGAGGAGAAGGGGAGAGGTGGAGAGGAGGTAGAGGGAGGAGAAGGGGAGAGGTGGAGAGGAGGTAGAGAGGTAGAGGGAGGAGAAGGGGAGAGGTGGAGAGGAGGTAGAGAGGTAGAGGGAGGAGAAGGGGAGAGGTGGAGAGGAGGTAGAAAGGTAGAGGGAGGAGAAGAGTTGACAAAAGGAGAGCATGAGTGAAGAAGAGGGAGGGAAGTCAAACAGTGATGGATGGATGCGACAGGATGGATGAAAGGCGAGCAGGTACCTACCTATTCATGATCAGATACACGCGACCATTGACTTTAGCATGACTGTGTGAGGAGAGGTAGGAATGGAGAGATGGCAGAGGAGGAGGAGGAGAGATGACAGATGGCAGTAGGTTAAAGAGAATAGGATGAGAAGCAAGTGGGAACATGAAGGAAGCTACTAGAACATGAAGACAAGACATTAACACAGACCACTACATCTCCAGCATTTCTCTGTAGGTCTTCTACATTGGAGGGAACAAAGTACATGAGGTAAATACATGATAAAACACCATCCATTCAGCCAATCAAAACTCTAGTCTAATGCGTTGAAAGATCGCTGGTCAGTCCATCAGAAAGATTCAACGGGAAAGCAAAGCTGATGCAACTCAGTACAGTTGTAGCTGAAACTTTACCTCAGGCCTGAAGACTCAGGTTAGCTCCCTCCACACAAACACCTAGACTTAAGCTCAGTGGATTAACACAGTCTAGAGACGTACCCGGGGTTCGAACCCCAGTCACAAACACAGCTCATCTGGAAATGTTAACTTTAGCTCAGTGGGCTAACACAACCCAAAGGTTCAAATCCCAGTCAGCTCACCTGTAGATGGTACTGAAACTCATGTTATCTCCCTGTATTGACACCTTGTCCTAAACTTTAGCTCAGTGGGCTAACACAGTCAGTCACCCAGTCTCACCTGTAGATGGCGCTGTCCTGTTTTTGGGTCACAGCCTTCAGGTCAGTGAGCAGGAGGAAGCGGTCGTGGAAGTAGTGAAGGTGGAGGATACACACCAGGAGGAAGGAGGTGGGGATGAAGATACGCGTGAAGAGCATCGATACAGAGAACTGTTCTAACCCCAGGTCCAAAAGTCTGGAGAGAGAGGAGGAGAGGGGGGAGAGAGAGAGAGAGAGAGAGAGAGGGGGGGGAGAGAGAGAGGAGGGAGAAGTGGGAGGGGAGAGAGAGAGAGCAAGAGCGCGAGAGAGAGAGGAGGGGAGAGAGAGAGAGCAAGAGCGCGAGAGAGAGAGAGAGGAGGGGAGAGAGAGAGAGAGGAGGAGGAGGGGAGAGAGAGAGGAGGAGAGGGGGGAGAGAGAAGGAGGAGGGGAGAGAGGAGGAGGAGGGGGGGAGAGAGAGGAGGAGAGGGGGGAGAGAGGAGGAGGAGGGGAGAGTTGAGGAGGGGGGGGGAGAGAGAGGAGGAGGAGGAGGAGGAGGAGGAGGAGGAGGAGGAGGAGAGGGGGAGAGAGGAGGGAGGGGGGTGAGGGAGGAGGAGAGGGAGAGAGAGAGGAGGGGAGAGAGGAGGAGGAGAGGGAGAGAGAGAGGAGGGGAGGGGGGAGGAGAGAGGAGAGAGAGAGAGAGAGGAGAGAGAGAGAGAGAGAGGAGAGAGAGAGAGAAAGAGAGAGAGGGACAGGGAGGGGAGAGAGAGGAAGAGATGGGGAGAAGGGGGAGGGGAGAGAGAGAGAGAGAGAGGAGGGCGGGGAGATGGAGGAGGAGAGAGAGAGAGGGGGGGTGAGGGAGGAGGGGGGAGAGGGGAGAGGGGGGGAGAGAGAGGAGGGGGGAGAGGGGAGAGGGAGAGGAGGGAGAGAGAGGAGGGCAGGGGAGAGAGGAGGGGAGAGAGAAGAGAGGGAGAGAGAGAGAGAGAGAGATAATTCCATGACAACTGTTATATTCCATATAAAGCAATGATTGTCTGGGGGTCCTCTAGCTTGGTACCGTGTCGAAGGAGAAGTCTAGGACTGGGATAACACATCTCAATAGCACTGAACATACAGAAACATGTAGGCTGTCTGACTATATGAACGAGTCAGTGAACTTTAGGGTTAGGAGGGCTATTACGACTCACTTCTCTTCGCTCATGCCAGTCATGTTAGACCAGAAGGTTAGGGAGGGTCAGGGTCAGGGTTCAGGGTCAGGGTTCAGGGGTTACGACTCACTTCTCTTCGCTCATGCCAGTCATGTTAGACCAGAAGGTTAGGGAGGGTCAGGGTCAGGGTTCAGGGTCAGGGTTCAGGGGTTACGACTCACTTCTCTTCGCTCATGCCAGTCATGTTAAACCAGAAGGGTAGGGAGGGTCAGGGTCAGGGTTCAGGGGTCAGGGTTAGGACTCACTTTTCTTCGCTCATGCCAGTCATGTTAGACCAGAAGGGTAGGGAGGTCTCAAACTGGAAGGTGTAGACCAGGACGAGGACCAGCATAGTGTAGACCACCACAGACATCCAGAAGTATTTCAGGATTCTCCTCCAATACTCATAGTGCACCTGGAGACAAGACACACACACACACACACACACACACACACAGCAGGTCAGATGGGGACAACACAAACACACACAGCAGGTCAGATGGGGACAACACACACACACAGCAGGTCAGATGGGGACAACACACACACATCAGGTCAGATGGGTACACATGTTTTAATGTGTTATTGCCCAAGAAAATTTGGGTGTTGAGCTGGGTGTGACTGTCATCTTTCTTACTGTGTTGTATGAACAGATCATTGGGTGAGGGATTAACATGTGTAACCATCCTGTATGCATTTCACATGTGTAACCATCCTGTATGTATTTAACATGTGTAACCATCCAGTGTGTATTTAACATGCGTAACCATCCCGTGTGTATTTAACATGTGTAACCATCCCGTGTGTATTTAACATGCGTAACCATCCCATGTGTATTTAACATGCGTAACCATCCCGTGTCTATTTAAGATGCGTAACCATCCCGTGTCTATTTAACATGTGTAACCATCCCGTGTGTATTTAACTTGCGTAACCATCCCATGTGTATTTAACATGTGTAACCATCCAGTGTGTATATTTAACATGTGTAACCATCCAGTGTGTATATAACATGTGTAACCATCCAGTGTGTATATAACATGTGTAACCGTCCAGTGTGTATATAGCATGTGTAACCATCCAGTGTGTATATAGCATGTGTAACCACCCTGTATGTATTTAACATGTGTAACCACCCAGTGTGTATATAACATGTGTAACCGTCCAATGTGTATTTAACATGTGTAACCGTCCAGTGTGTATATAGCATGTGTAACCATCCAGTGTGTATATAGCATGTGTAACCATCCAGTGTGTATTTAACATGTGTAACCATCCCGTGTGTATTTAACATGTGTAACCATCCAGTGTATATTTAACATGTGTAACCATCCAGTGTGTATATAACATGTGTAACCATCCAGTGTGTATATAACATGTGTAACCATCCTGTATGTATTTAACATGTGTAACCATCCTGTATGTATTTAACATGTGTAACCACCCAGTGTGTATATAAGATGTGTAACCATCCCATGTGTATTTAACATGTGTAACCATCCAGTGTGTATATAACATGTGTAACCATCCAGTGTGTATATAACATGTGTAACCATCCAGTGTGTATTTAACATGTGTAGCCATCACGTGTGTATTTAACATGTGTAACCATCCAGTGTGTATATAACATGTGTAACCATCCAGTGTTTATATAACATGTGTAACCATCCAGTGTCTATTTAACATGTGTAACATCCCGTGTGCATTTAACATGTGTACTCATCCCGTGTGCATTTAACATGTGTATTCATCCCGTGTGTCTTTAACATGCGTAACATCCCGTGTCTATTTAACATGCGTAAACACCCTGTGTGTATATAACATGCGTAACCATCCAGTGTGTATATAACATGTGTAACCATCCCGTATGTATTTAACATCTGTAACCCTCCTGTATGAATTTCACATGTGTAACCATCCCGTATGTATTTAACATCTGTAACCATCCTGTATGAATTTCACATGTGTAACCATCCAGTGTGTATTTAACATGTGTAACCATATAGTGTGTATAAAACATGTGTAACCATCCAGTGTGTATATAACATGTGTAAAAATCCAGTGTGTATATAACATGCGTAACCATCCCGTATGTATTTAACATGTGTAACCATCCTGTATGTATTTCACGTGTAACCATCCAGTGTGTATTTAACATGTGTAACCATCCTGTGTGTATTTAACATGTGTAACCATCCTGTGTGTATTTAACATGCGTAATCATCCCGTGTGTATTTAACATACGTAACCATCCAGTGTGTATTTAACATGTGTAACCATCCTGTGTGTATATATGAGCTAGTTGGAGTGTTTAGAGTTGGGAAAACCATCCCATGTCTATTTAACATGTGTAACCATCCCGTGTGTATATAACATGTGTAACCATCCCGTGTGTATTTAACATGTGTAACCATCCCGTGTGTATTTAACATGCGTAATCATCCCGTGTCTATTTAACATGCGTAACCATCCAGTGTGTATTTATGTGTAGCCATCCCATGTGTATTTAACATGTGTAACCATCCAGTGTGTATATAACATGTGTAACCATCCCGTATGTATTTAACATGTGTAACCATCCTGTATGTATTTCACATGAGTAACCATCCAGTGTGTATTTAACATGTGTAACCATCCAGTGTGTATATAACATGTGTAACCATCCCGTGTGTATTTATGTGTAACCATCCTATGTGTATTTAACATGTGTAACCATCCCATGTGTATTTAACATGCGTAACCATTCCGTGTCTATTTAACATGTGTAACCATCCGTTGTGAATTTAACATGTGTAACCATCCCGTGTCTATTTAACATGTGTAACCATCCGTTGTGTATTTAACATGTGTAACCATCCCGTGTGTATTTAACATGTGTAACCATCCCGTATGTATTTAACATGTGTAACTATGCCGTGTGTATTTAACATGTGTAACTATCCCGTGTGTATATAACATGTGTAAACATCCCGTGTGTATATATGAGCTAGTTGGAGTGTTTAGAGTTGGGAAAACCATCCCATGTCTATTTAACATGTGTAGCCATCCCGTGTGTATTTAACATGCGTAACCATCCCGTGTGTATTTAACATGTGTAAACATCCCGTGTGAATTTAACATGTGTAAACATCCCGTGTGTATTTAACATGTGTAACCATCCCGTGTGTATTTAACATGTGTAACCATCCCGTGTGAATTTAACATGTGTAACCATCCCGTGTGAATTTAACATGTGTAACCATCCCGTGTGAATTTAACATGTGTAACCATCCGTTGTGTATTTAACATGTGTAACTATCCCGTGTCTATTTAACATGTGTAACAATCCCGTATGTATTTAACATGTGTAACCATCCCGTGTGTATATAACATGTGTAAACATCCCGTTTGTATTTAACATGTGTAACCATCCCGTTTGTATTTAACATGTGTAACCATCCCGTGTGTATTTAACATGTGTAAACATCCCGTTTGTATTTAACATGTGTAACTTCCCGTGTCTATTTAACATGCGTAACCATCCTGTGTGTATTTAACATGTGTAACCATCCAGTGTGTATATATGAGCTAGTTGGAGTGTTTAGAGTTGGGGGTAAAAGGTGGGTGGAGGAGGATGTTGTCCTTCCACTGGCGTCCATACTGTAGTGGTTAACATGGCTGACTAATGTCAACTTTATGGTGCTTCTTATTGCTGGATAACATCACTGTCTTCTGTGCACTGGAATACTCTACTTTATAGTTTGAGTTGGAGAGAGCGCGTGTGTGTGTGTGTGTGTGTGTACCTGATAGAGCGCCACACAGAAGAGGAAGAGCATCATGTAGATGATCTTGTATATGACCATGCGTCCCTCGAAGCTGACGAAGAAGAACATTCCTCCACAGATATAAATCCAGTATTTCACCAGCATCTCCATCACCATGTTCCCCAGAACCTGCACGATATCCTGCTCCCCTCCTTCCTCATCCTCCTCTTCCTCTATAAATAAAGGTTACCCACACAGAGAGGAGATAGTGGGTAATTGGTTCTACTTGACCAACAACTGCAGTGTAGATAAGAGGATTTTGTAGCATTTGCTATAATGTTATTCCTGCGATAACGTTGTCTGAGACCTGAAGACCTCATGCTGTTAACTCTGTGAGCATTTTTTTTATTTTATTTTTTATAATTTTTTATGTTTTATTGTCACATACACTGGATATGTGCAGTGAAAAGTTGTGTTTTGCAGGGTCATCCATAGTAGTACAGTAACCCTGGAGCATATTAGGGTTAAGTGCCTTGCTCCAGGGCACATCGGCAGACTTTTTTTCACCTTTTCGGCTCGGGTATTTGAACCAGAGACAATCTCAGCTGCCGGACCAACAGTCCAACCGCTAGGCTACCTGCTGCCCTAAGCTTGGACGCCTAGGCTTTAGCTCAAGTGGGCTAACACAAGTCTTAGCGCCAGTGGGCTAACACAAGTCTTGTGGCAGGCAGGAAACCCAGGTTTGAATCCAGTTGGTCACGCATGATAAAAAACAGAGTGTATTACAGAGCAGCTGTAATGTTAGATCTGACTCTTTAGCTCAGCTGGCTAACACACAGTCTTGAGTTTGAACCCAGTCCGGACTGGCCCAGAACAGGGCAATACGACAAGCCATTAAATGTACACAAAGAACTAACCTAAATAATATGTCAATCTCCATTGGCTCAAAGTGGAGGAGAGATTGACTTCATCACTGCGTTATATTTATGAGAGGTATTGACATGTTGAATGTACCGAGCTGTCTGTCTAAACTACTGGCACACAGCTCAGACACCCATCCATACCCCACAAGACATACCACCAGGGGTCTGTTTAAACTACTGGCACACAGCTCAGACACCCATCCATACCCCACAAGACATATCACCAGAGGTCTCTTCACAGTCCCCAAGTCCAGAACAGACTATGGGAGGTGCACAGTACTACATAGAGCCATGACTACATGGAGCTCTATTCCACATCAGGCAACTGACGCAAGCAGTAAAATTAGATTTAAAAAAAAAAACAGGTAAAAATACACCATATAGAACATTGTGGACTGTGAAAAGACACACACACACATATAATATACACACACGCACACCTGAATAATGTGTTGTAATAAAATAGTGACACTTAATGTATTGTGACCAAAGCACCAAGTCAAGGTCCAAAAGGCTCCTGAGCAGCTTCTACCCCCCGAGCCATAAGACTGCTAATAATCAAATGGCCACCTGGAAAATTTACATTGACCCCTCCCCTTTTTATTATGCTGCAGCTACACAATGTTTCTAATCTACGTCACTTGAACCTTGACCCTTGACATGTAGAAGCTGTGGCTCCCAAGTTGCGCAGCGGTCTAAGGCACTGCATCTCAGTGCTAGAGGCGTCACTACAGACACCCTGGTTTGAATCCAGGCTGTATCAAAACCGGCCGTGATTGGGAGTCCCATAGGGTGGAGCACAATTGGCCCAGCGTGGTTCGGCCGATGTAGGCCGTCATTGTAAATGTGAATTTGTTCTTAACTGCCTTGCCTAGTTAAATAAAGGTTACACACACACTAAAAGTCTCCTCCGTTAAATAAACTGTACATATTAACCCGTAGCAGTGTATTTTATTGCGTTACTTTTTTTTTTTTTTTACTGTAGTTCATTCAGTAAATATTTTCTTAACTATTTTTTTCTTAAAACTGCATTGTTGGTTAAGGGTTTGTAAGTAAGGATTTCCTAGCTGCTGCCTTGGCAGGAACTAATGGGGATCCATAATAAACCCCCAGGAAGAGTAGCCGCTGCCTTGGCAGGAACTAATGGGGATCCATAATAAACCCCAGGAAGAGAAGCTGCTGCCTTGGCAGGAACTAATGGGGATCCATAATAAACCCCAGGAAGAGTAGCTGCTGCTTTGGCAGGAACTAATGGGGATCCATAATAAACCCAGGAAGAGTAGCTGCTGCCTTGGCAGGAACTAATGGGGATCCATAATAAACCCCAGGAAGAGTAGCTGCTGCCTTGACAGGAACTAATGGGGATCCATAATAAACCCCAGGAAGAGTAGCTGCTGCCTTGACAGGAACTAATGGGGATCCATAATAAACCCCAGGAAGAGTAGCCGCTGCCTTGGCAGGAACTAATGGGGATCCATAATAAACCCCAGGAAGAGTAGCTGCTGCCTTGGCAGGAACTAATGGGGATCCATAATAAACCCCAGGAAGAGTAGCTGCTGCCTTGACAGGAACTAATGGGGATCCATAATAAACCCCAGGAAGAGTAGCTGCTGCCTTGACAGGAACTAATGGGGATCCATAATAAACCCCAGGAAGAGTAGCCGCTGCCTTGGCAGGAACTAATGGGGATCCATAATAAACCCCAGGAAGAGTAGCTGCTGCCTTAACAGGAACTAATGGGGGATCCATAATAAACCCCAGGAAGAGTAGCCGCTGCCTTGGCAGGAACTAATGGGGATCCATAATAAACCCCAGGAAGAGTAGCCGCTGCCTTGGCAGGAACTAATGGGGATCCATAATAAACCCCAGGAAGAGTAGCCGCTGCCTTGGCAGGAACTAATGGGGATCCATAATAAACCCCAGGAAGAGTAGCCGCTGCCTTGGCAGGAACTAATGGGGATCCATAATAAACCCCAGGAAGAGTAGCTGCTGCCTTGGCAGGAACTAATGGGGATCCATAATAAACCCCAGGAAGAGTAACCGCTGCCTTAGCAGGAACTAATGTGGATAAATACAAATACAAAGCGTAGTATATTATATTATTGAGCAGCTGTGATATAATCTCTGACCTTTCTTCTTCGGTTGGTTATCCACATGTACGTCAGTGAGTACAGCATCCTCCTCTCTCTGCTTGTCCTTTCTCTCCGTCAGAGTCTGTCTCAGCAGCAGCCAGAAGCTCAACAGACACAGGACCTAGAGACAGACAACACAACTCCTTTAATGCAAGTCACAAAACCTAAGACAAAAAAAAAACACTTTCAGCATTTCTGTGAGAGAAACACAGAACGTGGACATAAAGACAGAGACAATCATACTTCCAATCATTAGACTTCATTGTTTCCAGAATTTATTGGCAAGTCAGTTAAGAACACATTGTTATTTACGGCCTTAGGAACAGTGGGGTTAACTGCCTTGTTCAGGGGCAGAACGACAGATTTTTACCTCATCAGCTCGGGGATTTGATCTAGCAACCTTTTCGGTTACAGGTCCAACGCTCTAACCACTAGGCTACCTTGCCGCCCCGACGAGATAAATTGTCTTTAACAAGTGACCCGGTCCTAAATGGCAACAGTCGCAGTACTTTCGCATACACAGCAGTTCCACACTCCGGATAACAGCGTCTGCTAAATGACTAAAATGTAAAATGTAAACACTTTCCAAAACAGTTCCCATAACAGTTCCAGTTCTTCCAGTTCCATTGAATTACCTTGGATGCCAGTTCACTGAAAGGCACGTCCTTCTTGGGGAAGAGTCCAGGTATGGGATCCAGCAGCTCAAAGCTCCAGATGTACTGTAGCACAATGAGCAGGTTCCCATAGAGCACCATGAAGGGAGAGGTTAGCATGGTGTAACGACGACGGTCCCTCACCATCCACAACAGACACGACCACATCAGGAACACAAACGTCAGCCAGCTAACATACGTGATGCTCCACGCCTGGGGAGGGAGAGAGAGAGATATGGGGAGGGGGAGAGAGGTAGGGAGAGGGGGAGAGAGAGAGAGAGGGATAGGGATGGAGGGGGAGAGAGAGAGATATGGGGAGGGGGAGAGAGATAGGAGGAGGGGGAGAGAGATAGGAGGAGGGGGAGAGAGAGAGGGAGAGGGATAGAGGGGAGGGGGAGAGAGAGAGATATATAGAGAGAGAGGAGGGGGAGAGAGGGAGGGGGAGAGATGTCGAGAGAGATAGAGAGAGAGGAGGGGGAGAGAGGGAGGGGGAGAGATGTCGAGAGAGATAGAGAGGGGAGGGGTAGAGAGATAGAGGGAGAGGGAGAAAGGGGGGGAGAGAGATGGAGGGGGAGAGAGATAGAGAGAGGGGGGGAGCAAACGCCACAAAACCTCAGTCTACAATTCCTCATAAAAACATAGAATGATAGCCTAGTATGATCAGTATGATCAGTATGATCTAGTATGATCACGTATGATCAGTATAATCAGTATAATCAGTATGATCAGTATGATCTAGTATGATCAGTATGATCTAGTATGATCAGTATGATCTAGTATGATCAGTATGATCAGTATGATCTAGTATGATCTAGTATGATCAGTATGATCAGTATGATCAGTATGATCTAGTATGATTAGTATGATCACGTATGATCAGTATGATCACGTATGATCAGTATGATCAGTATGATCTAGTATGATCAGTATGATCTAGTATGATCACGTATGATCAGTATGATCAGTATGATCAGTATGATCTAGTATGATCAGTATGATCTAGTATGATCTAGTATGATCACGTATGATCAGTATGATCAGTATGATCAGTATGATCAGTATGATCACGATCACAAAAACAGTTTATAGTAAGTTAGGCTATACAAAGTTGATTTACTGTTTAACAGATTTCTTTTTTTGAAGCGAATAAAAATATAAAAATATTTAAAAAATATATATTTTATGAACAAATGTAATTAAATTTGAACCCTTTGTCAAAATTCTAAACAGCCTTAGTACATCACCTAGTGACCTTTACCAAGAGGTTTTAGTGTTGTAATGATTTGTAAAATCCTAGTGGCCTTTACCAAGAGGTTTTAGTGTTGTAATGATTTGTAAAATCCTAGTGGCCTTTACCAAGAGGTTTTAGTGTTTTAATGATTTGTAAAATCCTAGTGACCTTTACCAAGAGGTTTTAGTGTTTTAATGATTTGTAAAATCCTAGTGACCTTTACCAAGAGGTTTTAGTGTTTTAATGATTTGGGAATGACAGTCACAGGGCCCAGTCCTGGTCAGAGCACCCCTCCTAAGGCTTCCAAGTGGTGCGAGCGGTCTACGGCACCGCATCTCAGTGCAAGCGGCATCACTACAGTCCCTGGTTCAAATGCAGGCTGTATTACATCAGGCTGTGATATGGAGTACCATAGGGCGGTGCCCAAGGCCGTCCGGGTTTGGCCGGGGTAGGCAGTCATTGTAAATAAGAATTTGTTCTTAACTGACTTGACTAGTTAAATAAATGCTACATTATACTATTTTTTAATGAACTACACTGGTGTCAGGAGTGGGAGCACCATTGAAATCCCAGCTGAGTTTTAGGCAGAGGTATCTCGAGATTAAGATCATTTTATTGGTCAACACGATGTCCAACCGAAATTTGACTTCCGTTTTTAACCCAACCCCTCCGAATAGACACACATACCTAATTTTGTATAATTGATTGGCTAGCTGAAATATATAACAGTCTACTGAGGTAATCAGACCTATTGTTACTCTCACGAGCTGCTTTTCAGCTTCCAGTCAACTTGAATTTACATTTAACACATCTTTTTAGACAGCTGAAGCAAGCACAAACACATTTTCTTCAGGAAATGTACCTTTTCTTAGTTTAGTCATATTTATCTACCATAGAAAGTGTTGACTTCAGGCTGACTAGCATCTATTGAGTTAAAAAAAAAATAACATAAATTGGATCCCAAATTAACTGGAAATATCTACAAAATAAGTTTTGCAGCCACACAATCCAAACAGAAAGGCTACAGCTAATATTTTTTTTCCTCAAATTACTGTTCGTGATTCACAAATAACTTTTTTTTAATTCACACGATTCGATTAAACCGCAATTGAACTCAATTCCATCTTCTACAATGAGGAAGTGAATAGTTTGTTTCGTACATAATAATCGTTCATGATTCATACGAATGAAATGAATCGTAAAAAAAATTAAATAATTGGGGGAAGAAGCGTAAAGCGAGGCATTTGTTTAACAGTAAATCAACTTTGCTAGGCCTTGTCAGATGACATACAGTATGCTTTCTTTAGCCTTGACGTGAGCACAGTCACCAGAGGGACCAGAGGGACCACAGTCACCAGAGGAACCACAGTCACCAGAGGAACCAGAGGGACCACAGTCACCAGAGGAACCAGAGGGACCACAGTCACCAGAGGGACCAGAGGGACCAGAGGGACCACAGTCACCAGAGGAACCACAGTCACCAGAGGAACCACAGTCACCAGAGCAACCACAGTCACCAGAGGAACCACAGTCACCAGAGGAACCACAGTCACCAGAGGAACCACAGTCACCAGAGGGACCACAGTCACCAGAGGGACCACAGTCACCAGAGGGACCAGAGGGACCACAGTCACCAGAGGGACCAGAGGGACCACAGTCACCAGAGGGACCACAGTCACCAGAGGGACCACAGTCACCAGAGGGACCAGAGGGACCACAGTCACCAGAGGGACCAGAGGGACCACAGTCACCAGAGGGACCACAGTCACCAGAGGGACCAGAGGGACCACAGTCACCAGAGGGACCAGAGGGACCACAGCCACCAGAGGGACCACAGTCACCAGAGGGACCACAGTCACCAGAGGGACCACAGTCACCAGAGGGACCAGAGGGACCACAGTCACCAGAGGGACCAGAGGGACCAGAGGGACCAGAGGGACCACAGTCACCAGAGGGACCAGAGGGACCAGAGGGACCACAGTCACCAGAGGGACCAGAGGGACCAGAGTCACCAGAGGGACCACAGTCACCAGAGGGACCAGAGGGACCACAGTCACCAGAGGGACCAGAGGGACCAGAGGGACCAGTCACTGTGTTTACTCACCATCATGGCTATGAGAGCACAGATATAGCTCTGCTTCATAATGAACCTGAACACTGTTACAACAGCATTCACTCTGCCCTCCTTCTCCTCCTCCTCCTCTTCCTCCTCCTCCTCCTCCTCATTCCCCTGTTCCTTCTTCTTCTCCTCCTCTCTTATCCCAGCAGTCTCTCCTCCCACGGTTGGACTGACGTCAAACACACTTCCATTCTTCTTCTCTGTTTTAGATAAAGATATAAAGATACCAGATATGTTATTTAGTACATCTACAGTACATACCGAAGGTATAGAGATAAATAGTCATTGCCGTCTTTTTTGTAGTCACAGGCTTAAATCTGATACAATTTGTTCTGTGAGATCATCTTCATCAAGCTAATGTCACTTTTTGTGAATTTTTAAGTATTTATGTTATCAAAAATAAGCACATAAAGAGCATGAAGGCTTCATAATTCATGAATTAGAGAGGTAGAGAGACTGTAGAATCAAAACGTGTAATATCTCCTAAGCCTGTGTTGACCTTATTTATCCCAAAAACCCAATTCATTTCCCAATTCATTTCCCAATTCATTTGCCCATTCATTTGCCCATTCATTTGCCCATTCATTTGCCCATTCATTTGCCCATTCATTTGCCCATTCGTTTGCCCATTCGTTTGCCCATTCGTTTGCCCATTCGTTTGCCCATTCGTTTGCCCATTCATTTGCCCATTCGTTTGCCCATTCATTTGCCCATTCATTTCCCCAATAGAAATGGGCTGAACAAGAAGTTTCAGCTCTGTTTTTTAGGATTACAAACTGGAGAGCTATATAGGGATGCTTCCCAAACGTCTCTCTATTCCCTATATAGTGCACTACTTTTGACAAGGGCCCAGTTCACAAAATTTCCTCCTCACAGAAATTGCGAACAGAAACTTTTACCCAGTGTGTGTACACAGTACAGGCAAAACTCACCTGTAATGTTATTGGTTTGGTCCATTTTATACTGTGGGGTGGAGTACAGGTCCAGACCGACCGGTCTATTCTCCACCGAGTTTAGGGTGGAGATGTCACAAGATGTCCCGTTGGACTTTTCAGCCAACCCCTGTGGAACAACACAACAACAATATGGACTAAGGTTACGGCCTAGAGGTTTTCCTAGTCAAGTCATGAGACCATTTGTTTTCAAGTGCAGCATTAGTAAGTTACAGTGCAGAACATGTAGCAGTTGATATGCATGTTTGTGCTACAGTACAGTCTAGTACGCTACCTACCTCAGATGTACTGTAGCCATCCTGGGTAGAAAGCAGCTAAAATAAGGAAACAGAAAACAGGCAAGGAGAGGTAGAGAGAGGCAGAGAGAGGTAAAGAGAGGCAGAGAGAAATAGAGAGAGGAAGAGAGAGGAAGAGAGAGGTAGCGAGAGGTAGAGAGAGGAAGAGAGAGGAAGAGAGAGGAAGAGAGAGGTAGAGAGAGGTAGAGAGAGGTAGAGAGAGGTAGAGAGAGGAAGAGAGAGGAAGAGAGAGGAAGAGAGAGGAAGAGAGAGGAAGAGAGAGGAAGAGAGAGGAAGAGAGAGGTAGAGAGAGGTAGAGAGAGGAAGAGAGAGGAAGAGAGGTAGAGGAAGAGAGAGGAAGAGGGGTAAAGAGGGGTAAAGAGGGGTAAAGAGAGGTAGAGAGAGGAAGAGAGGTAGAGGAAGAGAGAGGAAGAGAGAGGAAGAGAGAGGAAGAGAGAGGAAGAGAGAGGAAGAGAGAGGAAGAGAGAGGAAGAGAGAGGAAGAGAGAGGTAGAGAGAGGTAGAGACAGGAAGAGAGGTAGAGGAAGAGAGAGGAAGAGAGGTAAAGAGAGGTAGAGAGAGGTAGAGGAAGAGAGGTAGAGGAAGAGAGAGGAAGAGAGAGGTAGGTAGAGGTAGGTAGAGGAAGAGAGAGGAAGAGAGAGGTAGGTAGAGGAAGAGAGAGGAAGAGAGAGGTAGGTAGAGGAAGAGAGAGGTAGAGAGAGGTAGAGAGAGGTAGAGAGAGGAAGAGAGAGGAAGAGAGGTAGAGGAAGAGAGTGGAAGAGGAAGAGAGAGGAAGAGAGGTAAAGAGAGGTAGAGAGAGGTAGCGGAAGAGAGGTAGAGGAAGAGAGAGGAAGAGAGAGGTAGGTAGAGGTAGGTAGAGGAAGAGAGAGGAAGAGAGAGGTAGGTAGAGGAAGAGAGAGGTAGAGAGAGGAAGAGAGAGGAAGAGAGAGGTAGAGAGAGGTAGAGAGAGGTAGAGAGAGGTAGAGAGAGGAAGAGAGAGGAAGAGAGAGGAAGAGAGAGGAAGAGAGAGGAAGAGAGAGGTAGAGAGAGGAAGAGAGAGGTAGGTAGAGGAAGAGAGGTAGAGAGAGGTAGAGAGAGGTAAAGAGAGGTAGAGAGAGGAAGAGAGAGGAAGAGAGAGGAAGAGAGAGGTAGAGAGAGGTAGAGAGAGGAAGAGAGAGGTAGAGAGAGGTAGAGAGAGGTAGAGAGAGGTAGAGAGGTAGAGAGAGGTAGAGAGAGGTAGAGAGAGGTAGAGAGAGGTAGAGAGAGGTAGAGAGAGGTAGAGAGAGGAAGAGAGAGGTAGAGAGAGGAAGAGAGAGGTAGAGAGAGGAAGAGAGAGGAAGAGAGGTAGAGAGAGGTAGAGAGGTAGAGAGAGGTAGTAGAGAGGTAGAGAGGTAGAGAGAGGTAGAGAGAGGTAGAGAGAGGTAGAGAGAGGAAGAGAGAGGAAGAGAGAGGTAGAGAGAGGTAGAGAGAGGAAGAGAGAGGTAGAGAGAGGAAGAGAGAGGTAGAGAGAGGTAGAGAGGTAGAGAGAGGTAGAGAGAGGTAGAGAGAGGTAGAGAGAGGTAGAGAGAGGTAGAGAGAGGAAGAGAGAGGAAGAGAGGTAGAGAGAGGTAGAGAGAGGTAGAGAGAGGTAGAGAGAGGTAGAGAGAGGAAGAGAGGTAGAGAGAGGTAGAGAGAGGTAGAGAGAGGTAGAGAGAGGTAGAGAGGTAGAGAGAGGTAGAGAGAGGTAGAGAGAGGTAGAGAGAGGTAGAGAGAGGAAGAGAGAGGTAAAGAGAGGTAGAGAGAGGTAGAGAGAGGAAGAGAGGTAGAGAGAGGTAGAGAGAGGTAGAGAGAGGTAGAGAGAGGTAGAGAGAGGGAGAGAGAGGTAGAGAGAGGTAGAGAGAGGTAGAGAGAGGAAGAGAGAGGTAGAGAGAGGTAGAGAGAGGTAGAGAGAGGTAGAGAGAGAGAGGAAGAGAGAGGAAGAGAGAGGTAGAGAGAGGAAGAGAGGTAGAGAGAGGTAGAGAGGTAGAGAGAGGAAGAGAGAGGAAGAGAGAGGAAGAGAGAGGAAGAGAGAGGTAGAGAGAGGTAGAGAGAGGTAGAGAGAGGTAGAGAGAGGAAGAGAGAGGAAGAGAGAGGAAGAGAGAGGAAGAGAGAGAGAGGAAGAGAGAGGAAGAGAGAGGTAGAGAGAGGAAGAGAGGTAAAGAGAGGTAGAGAGAGGTAGAGAGAGGTAGAGAGAGGAAGAGAGGTAGAGAGAGGTAGAGAGAGGAAGAGAGAGGTAGAGAGGTAGAGAGAGGTAGAGAGAGGTAGAGAGGTAGAGAGAGGTAGAGAGAGGAAGAGAGAGGTAGAGAGAGAGAGGAAGAGAGAGGAAGAGAGGTAAAGAGAGGTAGAGAGAGGTAGAGAGAGGAAGAGAGAGGAAGAGAGAGGTAGAGAGAGGAAGAGAGAGGAAGAGAGAGGTAGAGAGAGGTAGAGAGAGGTAGAGAGAGGAAGAGAGAGGAAGAGAGAGGTAGAGAGAGGTAGAGAGAGGAAGAGAGAGGAAGAGAGAGGTAGAGAGAGGAAGAGAGAGGTAAAGAGAAGGAAAGTCCATGGCCCTCTAGCTATGTGGTCAACGGAATGACATTGCTGATCTAAGTATTCCTGTTTTATCTTTCAACCAATAATCGATAGTTTATAACGCATCAAAAATACCCCGAGGTGAATTAAGGTCATGGAGTGTTACACGTCATATCATCTGGGCCTTTTATTGCTCAACTACGCTTCACAATCTACCCGATAATCAATCGTTTATAATGCATTAATAAAGTATGTATTCATTCTGAAATAAAGCAAGGTCAGACGTTATATAATGGTTGTCCGAAGTTTCTATCCTCTTGTCCATTGATGAGCCTTCCACCACAGCTTGCCCTTTTTTATATGTACCGCTGAACTTTCTTCCCAATGATCAATATTTTTCCTAATGCATTAACACACCAGGTGAGATGAAGAGAAAAGCCTGAACGTTACGCGAGTCACCGTCTCCCTACGTTTCTTTCCTCTGTGCGTTGGTGAGCTTTCCACCACAGCTGTCTCCTCTTGTCTGCAGAGTTCCTGGTGCCGTTCCCAACCGCCTCCTCTTCCTCTCCGTCCTCTCCCTCCTCTTCTTCATCATCCTCCTGTTGAAAATAAAGGAATATCTAATCAAAACTCTCCAACATGGTCTGATTGACTAGTGGAAACATAACATCTTCAGTCTGTTTCATGTGATGACCATCACCATGTTCTACCAGCAGTACAGAACCTACTACCCAGAACCTACAGTACAGAACCTACAGTACAGAACCTACTACCCAGAACCTACTAGCCAGAACCTACTACCCAGAACCTACAGTACAGAACCTACAGTACAGAACCTACTACCCAGAACCTACAGTACAGAACCTACTACCCAGAACCTACAGTACAGAATCTACAGTACAGAACCTACTACCCAGAACCTACAGTACAGAACCTACAGTACAGAACCTACTACCCAGAACCTACAGTACAGAACCTACAGTACAGAACCTACAGTACAGAACCTACTACCCAGAACCTACTACCCAGAACCTACTACCCAGAACCTACTAGCCATAACCTACTAGCCATAACCTACTAGCCAGAACCTACAGCACAGAATCTACAGTACAGAACCTACAGTACAGAACCTACTACCCAGGACCTACAGTACAGGACCTACAGTACAGAACCTACAGAGAGCTGAGCGTAGATGCTTGGGAGAGAGAGAGAGCGAGAGCGTAGATGCTTGGGAGAGAGAGAGAGCGAGAGCGTAGATGCTTGGGAGAGAGAGAGCGAGAGCGTAGATGCTTGGGAGAGAGAGAGAGAGAGAGAGAGACTGTACCATCACATCATAGATAAAGGTGTCCTTGGTGGTGTAGTTTTGAATATACATTTTGAATTCAGAACCATGTCCATTCTACTGCAGAATTGATAGCCATTCCGTTCTAGAATTTAGAAAAATGTTGTCCATTCTATGTCCATTCTATGGCTTATGTTCCCTACTATGTTTATGGGTTGTATCTTTATGGTGTTACCTATCGCCTCTATAGGTTCCTGTAACCAGAGGAGTATGAGAGATACCAGGGTGTTACCTACCTCTATAGGTTCCTGGAACCAGAGGCGTATGAGAGATACCAGGGTGTTACCTATCGCCTCTATAGGTTCCTGGAACCAGAGGAGTATGAGAGATACCAGGGTGTTACCTACCTCTATAGGTTCCTGGAGCCAGAGGAGTATGAGAGATACCAGGGTGTTACCTACCTCTTCCTGGAGCCAGAGGAGTATGAGAGATACCAGGGTGTTACCTACCTCTATAGGTTCCTGGAACCAGAGGAGTATGAGAGATACCAGGGTGTTACCTACCTCTTCCTGGAGCCAGAGGCGTATGAGAGATACCAGGGTGTTACCTACCTCTATAGGTTCCTGGAGCCAGAGGCGTATGAGAGATACCAGGGTGTTACCTACCTCTATAGGTTCCTGGAGCCAGAGGCGTATGAGAGATACCAGGGTGTTACCTACCTCTATAGGTTCCTGGAGCCAGAGGCGTATGAGAGATACCAGGGTGTTACCTACCTCTATAGGTTCCTGGAGCCAGAGGAGTATGAGAGATACCAGGGTGTTACCTACCTCTTCCTGGAGCCAGAGGTGTATGAGAGATACCAGGGTGTTACCTACCTCTATAGGTTCCTGGAGCCAGAGGCGTATGAGAGTGGCCAAGGTGTAGTACAGCAGCAGCAGCATAATGGGGTTAAGAAAGTGGTGCCAGGCCAGCACAGGGTTAACTATCATCCTCCATGTAGAGGAGCAGTCAGTCTGGATGATGGAGGAGATGCCGAACAGACTGGAGAAGAGAGAGAAGAGAGAGAGAGAAAAGACAGAAAAGACAGAGACAATATTGGACCAGGACTCTATTGACAAATAGATGTAACCTCATTGAGAATTATAGCACCTAAATAAAGGTTAGATACAGTCCTACAATATACTGACTGTATTTATACAGTTTACATACAGTTTTTAAGTAAAAATAAATGTAGAAACACGACTGGTATACGGTAGGCCTCTATTGACTGCAAACAGCAGTATTTTTAATGCAAGGACTTTAAAATGTAAATGTTGTTAAGACTACAAGGGACCAAAGCAAACATAACTTTTGTTTATATATACACACACACAAGAGCCTCAAGTTAAAAGTTATATTATTTAAAGCACTGTAGATCTATTTAGTTGGCCAGACTAGTTTTTCCAATAGGAGTTTAATTGGTCTGAATTGATAAGTCGGGTGCATCAGCCAATAATAACTAACCAGCAGTATATTATATTATTACCGATAATAAGTTCTCAGAACCCAGAATATTGATCTCAGTCCTTACAGTCAAAGCCAGGAGGAGAGAAGGTGCCGACTAGGATTTTGTAACGACCGTCGTCGCAATGAGACCAAGGTGCAGCGGAGGATGTGTTCATCATAAAGGATTTTAATAAACGAATGAACACTACAAACAAAACACGAAAAAGAAACGACAGCCAAACAGTCCTGTCAGGATTAACACAAACCTAGACAGAAAATAATCACCCACACCCCCCAAAAGGAAAAACAGGCTGCCTATGTATCACTCTCAAACAGCAACAACGAACTACAGCTGTTCCTGATTGAGAGCCACACACGGCCCAAACCAAAGAAACAAACCAACATAGAAAAATAAACATAGAACGCCCACCCATGTAACACCCTGGCCTAACCAAAATAGAGAACAAAAACCCCTCTCTATGGCCAGGGCGTTACAGATTGTCTCGGGAAACACTCTTCAAAATGGAATGTTAGATTCAAATGAACACAAAATACAATTTCACATTGTCCAAGTAAGTTGTTACATGGAAGCCGTAGTGGTTGAAAGATAAAACAAGGAATACTTAGATCAGCAATGTCATTTCATTGACCACGAAGCTAGAGGGTCATGCACTTTCTTTGACTTCTTACAAAGTCGCCATGAATTTTAAAAAAAGCACACGCATAATTGACACCGCCGGACTGCACACGTGACCCGAACGCAGTAAATAAACCGTACAGGAAACCCCTACAGTATAGTAAAAGAACATGTCATTTTGACTCTTCAGACAGTCACAAATTTGATAGGCCTAAGCACAATTCACTACGTAGGCATCTCTGTCCACAGACATGAAGTCTGTTAACAATTCATTTACATTTACATTTTAGTCATTTTAGCAGACGCTCTTATCCAGAGCAACTTACAGTAGTGAATGCATACATTTCATACATTTCATACATTTGTTTTTTCTTCCACCGTACTGGTCCCCCGTGGGAATCGAACCCACAACCCTGGCGTTGCAAACACCATGCTCTACCAACTGAGCCACACGGGACCATAGGTTCAGAGAGAGAATTCAGAGAGGCACGAGGGTAAGTTCTATCTCCTTCTGTCCGCCTAAACTATTTCCCTATCCAGTCCCACTGAAAACCTAAAATCCTGACTCCCGTCT
Organism: Salmo trutta; assembly: GCF_901001165.1. Classification (NCBI taxonomy): domain Eukaryota; kingdom Metazoa; phylum Chordata; class Actinopteri; order Salmoniformes; family Salmonidae; genus Salmo; species Salmo trutta. Next base: position 49,432,963 of record NC_042977.1, read on the forward strand.
CGCATGGAAAATTCCTGACTTTATTCTGTAATCCACAGGGTTGCATTATCACGTCACTGGTCTGTGCATGTCAAAATACCTCTATAACATGTCCTCCGCTTCTCTGTGTCGTCTCCTACTGCGGTCAATATGAGAGCTTCTCTGTGTCGTCTCCTACTGCGGTCAATATGAGAGCTTCTCTGTGCTGTCTCCTACTGCGGTCAATATGAGAGCTTCTCTGTGTTGTCTCCTACTGCTGTCAATATGAGAGCTTCTCTGTGTTGTCTCCTACTGCTGTCAATATGAGAGCTTCTCTGTGCTGTCTCCTACTGCTGTCAATATGAGAGCTTCTCTGTGCTGTATCCTACTGCTGTCAATATGAGAGCTTCTCTGTGTTGTCTCCTACTGCTGTCAATATGAGAGCTTCTCTGTGCTGTGTCCTACTGCGGTCAATATGAGAGCTTCTCTGTGTTATCTCCTACTGCTGTCAATATGAGAGCTTCTCTGTGTTGTCTCCTACTGCTGTCAATATGATGCTTCTCTGTGCTGTCTCCTACTGCTGTCAATATGAGAGCTTCTCTGTGCTGTATCCTACTGCTGTCAATATGAGAGCTTCTCTGTGTTGTCTCCTACTGCTGTCAATATGAGAGCTTCTCTGTGCTGTGTCCTACTGCGGTCAATATGAGAGCTTCTCTGTGTTATCTCCTACTGCTGTCAATATGAGAGCTTCTCTGTGTTGTCTCCTACTGCTGTCAATATGTGAGCTTCTCTGTGTCGTCTCCTACTGCTGTCAATATGAGAGCTTCTCTGTGCTGTATCCTACTGCTGTCAATATGAGAGCTTCGCTGTGTTGTCTCCTACTGCTGTCAATATGAGAGCTTCTCTGTGCTGTATCCTACTGCTGTCAATATGAAAGCTTCTCTGTGCTGTCTCCTACTGCTGTCAATATGAGAGCTTCTCTGTGCTGTATCCTACTGCCCATATGAGAGCGTCGGTAAAGAATGTATGATCAACAAACGGTATGAGAGTAGAAATTGATATTTTATAAAACAGTTGGTCCCTGTTAAGATACCTTGATAGTAAAACCCTCTAGAGTCTAAGCAGGGAGGGGGGTTTTGTACTAAACTAACATATGGGATTGTTTTAAAATTGTCGTAGCAAGGATCATTTAGCTACAGTATTTGATTAGGAGTTTTTTAACCCCTTAAGGAATCGATTCATTTTTTTAAATTGGTACCCAGCTACCTTCAGACTAGTCTTGTGAGGCTTTGTTGGGGCGTCCTACTGAAAGACTCACCTTTCCACTGAAGGGAAAGGTGACGGTTCAAACACTACGGAAGTTACAGAAGTTGGCAGATCAGATATACTGACTTTAAAAAAAGTGTCCCAAGACGCTTGTGAGGTTACAGAGCAAAACGGAGAACGCCATCGTGTTCGTGAGAGTCTCATCTTTCATAACAGAGGTCATAATTTGTGACGCTACAGACGTTTTTTGTGAGAAGACCAATTTTCGGGACGTCTCATGGTCTGACGAACAACCGCTCTGGCTCTTGTCACCTTTCACCTCAGAAGTGGAGTTGCGACATCAGCAGATGAGGTGGATTGAGACGCATTCGATGGAAAACAACAGATATCTCTACCTTAAACTGACGGATTTTGATGGGGATATTTTTCATTATGCTAATTAGATTTCCGCGGTCCCGCGGACATTGACTCTAAAGGGTTAAAACTATTCCCACTCTTCACTCGAACCCTGTTATTCATGAGCTGATTTGCTATCTGTTTAATCATCAACTCGATTTAGCCAAATATAGGAAATATTATGTCTTTTGTTGAAGGAGGTTATCTAGCAAGCTAAGCAACTTTGGTCCTTTGACTTTTGTTTGACTGACGTTATAAAGTTTGTATTATTCTATGGTCGGGGTGCTCTGTGTCCAGATATCCTACTGCTAAAATGCACATTTGCATGTTAGTCATTTAGCAGATTGTCACGTCCTGACCAGTAAAAGGGGTCATTTGTAATTGTAGTTTGGTCAGGGGTGTGGCAGGGGGTGTTTGTTTTGTGTGTTTTGGGGTTTTTGGTTCTAGGGGATTTTGGTTCTAGTTTTCTATTTCTATGTTTCTTTTTCTATGTGTGGCCAGGTATGGTTTCCAATCAGAGGCAGCTGTCTATCGTTGTCTCTGATTGGAAACCATACTTAGGCAGCCTGTTTTTCCCTGTGGTTTTGTGGGTGGTTGTTTTCGGTATAGCCTATGTGCCTTACGGAACTGTTTATTGTCGGTTAGTGATTGTTGTTTAAGTGTTCTCTTTATTTAAATAATAAAAGAAGAGGAGCACTTTACCCGCTGCGTTTTGGTCCCCCTTTCATCGACACCTGTGACACAGATGCTCTTATCCTGAACGACTTACAGTCAGTGCATTCATCATTCATCGAGGAACATGGCAACGCTCTGAATTTATGAACGGCCTGTTTTGCATATTCATAACAATGTCATTGGCCATCAAAGACAGTTACTTCATCGTTACTAAATACATTTGCTCTGAAAAAAACGTTACATATTTTGTTGCAGACAAGCCGACAAGGTGGCACAGAGACCCTCTTATTTGGGGAGAACCCTGGCAATAGTGACCATATCTTGGTTTTAAACGCTTTAAATTGACATTTCCAATTTTTTTTCATGTGGGGACAGGACCTTTATGTATGGACAGGAACTTTATGTAGGGACAGGACCTTTATGTAGGGACAGGACCTTTATGTAGGGACAGGACCTTTATGTAGGGACAGGACCTTTATGTAGGGACAGGACCTTTATGTAGGGACAGGAGCTTTATGCAGGGTCACAGGATCTTTATGTAGGGTCAGGAGCTTTATGTAGGGACAAGACCTATATGTAGGGACAGGACCTTTATGTAGGGACAGGACCTTTATGTAGGGACAGGACCTTTATGTAGGGACAGGACCTTTATGTAGGGACAGGACCTTTATGTAGGGACAGGACCTTTATGTAGGGACAGGAGATTTATGTAGGGACAGGACCTTTATGTAGGGACAGGACCTTTATGTAGGGACAGGAGATTTATGTAGGGACAGGACCTTTATGTAGGGACAGGACCATTATGTAGGGACAGGACCTTTATGTAGGGACAGGACCTTTATGTAGGGACAGGACCTTTATGTAGGGACAGGAGATTTATGTAGGGACAGGACCTTTATGTAGGGACAGGACCTTTATGTAGGGACAGGAGCTTTATGTAGGGACAGGACCTTTATGCAGGGTCACAGGAGCTTTATGTAGGGACATGACATTTATGTAGGGACAGGAGATTTATGTAGGGACAGGATCTTTATGTAGGGACAGGACCTTTATGTAGGGACAGGAGCTTTATGCAGGGTCACAGGAGCTTTATGTAGGGACAGGAGCTTTATGTAGGGACAAGACCTATATGTAGGGACAGGACCTATATGCAGAGTCACAGGATCTTATGTAGGGACAGGACCTATATGCAGGGTCACAGGATCTTTATGTAGGGACAGGAGCTTTATGTAGGGACAGGACCTTTATGTAAATGCAGGGTCATATACACAGTCAGACTCCGTTTCCTTCCACCTGCCCAGTTCTGTTACATCAACGCAGATGAAGGACAGGAGACAAGGAGATGAAGTCACTCTAGAGTATTGAGATGCAGCCCCTGTGGAATAAGAGTTACCACCAGTTATACCGCCTCACCCCTCCCTCCATACTACTTCCTGCAGCTGGTAATAGCAGGTCACATGACCTGAGTGTCCCACTCCCTTCCTCCCCCCTTCTCCCTGAAGTGTGCACATGTTCTCTCCCCGTCAAACGATATCAAAACAATGTGATTGGTGTTTAACTAAGCATTCATATCCCTTCACACAATCCGTTTTTTTTTTTTAAACCCATGAAGTGCAGCCGTGTTCACTCCAGGGAGACGTGGGAAAGAAATCAGAGAAAGGGGATTGATCTATTGTGGTGTAGAGTTGAAATTTCCCCTAGGACACTGTTTCCCCCCACACTAATGGTTAGGGTAAGGATTGGGGGAAGTAAAGCTGATCCCAGATCTGTAAGCTAGGGGCATTTCACCCCAAAATCGGTCTATTGTAAGCTGAGGAGGCAGGAAAGCAATGTGGAAGCTAAGTCTTTCACCACCCTCACTCAGCACCGCCACACAGCCAGCCAGGCAGCAAGGCCAGACCTACTGTCAACACACACAATTAGGACTCCGGAGATGTTAGCCTATTGTATCATGGGGACAAAAACAACACTATAGCAGACATGGGTTCAAATATTATTCAGAACAATTTGAAATACTTTATATGGGCTTGATTCAGCTTTAGCTTGAGCAATGGAACCAATAGAATTGTCGGGAAATTCCAAACCACGCCCATACGGTACTCCAGGAAGACTAGAGAAAAACGTAACACTGTTTGAAAGATTTCAAATAGTATTTGAACCCAGGACTGCACAGCACTTATTTAGGGAGTGGGTGAGTTTCCCTGGTAGGCTAGGACACGGAGGGTTGGGTGTAGTGTAGAGTAGTGTACTGTGGTGTACTATACTGTAGTGTAGTGTAGTGTAGTGTAGTGTAGTGTAGTGTAGTGTACTATACTGTAGTGTAGTGTACTATACTGTAGTGTAGTGTAGTGTAGTGTACTGTAGTGTAGTGTACTGTAGTGTAGTGTACTGTAGTGTAGTGTACTATACTGTAGTGTAGTGTACTATACTGTAGTGTAGTGTAGTGTAGTGTACTATACTGTAGTGTAGTGTAGTGTAGTGTAGTGTAGTGTAGTGTAGTGTAGTAGTGTAGTGTAGTGTACTGTAGTGTAGTGTACTGTAGTGTAGTGTACTGTGGTGTACTATACTGTAGTGTAGTGTAGTGTAGTGTAGTGTAGTGTAGTGTACTATACTGTAGTGTAGTGTAGTGTAGTGTAGTGTAGTGTACTATACTGTAGTGTAGTGTACTATACTGTAGTGTAGTGTAGTGTAGTGTAGTGTACTGTACTGTAGTGTACTATACTGTAGTGTAGTGTACTGTAGTGTAGTGTAGTGTACTGTAGTGTAGTGTACTATACTGTAGTGTAGTGTAGTGTACTGTACTGTAGTGTAGTGTACTGTAGTGTAGTGTACTGTACTGTAGTGTAGTGTACTATACTGTAGTGTAGTGTACTATACTGTAGTGTAGTGTAGTGTAGTGTACTATACTGTAGTGTAGTGTAGTGTAGTGTAGTGTACTGTAGTGTAGTGTAGTGTAGTGTAGTGTAGTAGTGTAGTGTACTGTAGTGTAGTGTACTGTAGTGTAGTGTACTGTAGTGTAGTGTAGTGTAGTGTAGTGTAGTATAGTGTAGTGTAGTGTACTGTGGTGTAGTGTAGTGTAGTATAGTGTACTGTAGTGTAGTGTAGTGTAGTGTAGTGTAGTGTAGTGTACTGTGGTGTAGTGTAGTGTAGTGTAGTGTAGTGTAGTGTACTGTGGTGTAGTGTAGTATAGTGTAGTGTAGTGTACTGTGGTGTAGTGTAGTGTAGTATAGTGTACTGTAGTGTAGTGTACTGTAGTGTAGTGTAGTGTAGTGTAGTGTAGTGTAGTGTAGTGTAGTGTAGTGTGGTGTAGTGTAGTGTAGTGTAGTGTAGTGTAGTGTAGTGTAGTGTAGTGTAGTGTAGTGTGGTAGTGTAGTGTAGTGTAGTGTAGTGTAGTGTAGTGTAGTGTAGTGTAGTGTAGTGTAGTGTGGTGTAGTGTACTGTGGTGTAGTGTAGTGTAGTATAGTGTACTGTGGTGTAGTGTAGTGTAGTGTAGTGTAGCGTAGTGTAGTGTAGTGTAGTGTAGTGTGGTGTAGTGTACTGTGGTGTAGTGTAGTGTAGTGTAGTGTAGTGTAGTGTAGTGTAGTGTACTGTAGTGTGGTGTAGTGTACTGTAGTGTAGTGTAGTGTAGTGTAGTGTAGTGTAGTGTAGTGTAGTGTAGTGTAGTAAACTATACTGTGGAAGAGGACATGTGGCACCCTATTCCCCATATACTGTAGTACACTACTGTTTAGTTGTGCACTATTTAGGGAATAGGGTGCCATTCAGACACAGTCACAGTTACTAGGACTCTGTTATCAGCTCATTGGGGCCAAGGTTTTTAACGCATCACTCACGCAAGACGCCATCAGGGACACTGACATATCTCAGAGGCTGTGGAAAGTCAACAAGATTAACAGAACAGAAAGATGAACTACTTAAATTAACATCAGAAGTGGCTTTTATATCCGTTGACTAATTATTAGATGCTTCGTTAAAATACTTTACGACAAAGTGAGCATGGTGTGTGCAACGCCAGGGTTGTGGGTTCGATTCCCACGGGAGGCCAGTACAAAAAAAATAAAAAAATAATGAAATGTATGCATTCACTACTGTAAGTCGCTCTGGATAAGAGCGTCTGCTAAATGACTAAAATGTAATGTAAATGTGAGTGAGAAATTAAATTGAACTGTACGCGTCTTTATGTCGTTCTATGAGTCAAAGCGTGAATAACGCGAAAGGCTGTCGCACCTACAAATATTCATTTCACTCTAATCTGTTACACAGCCAGAACAGCCGCCATTAAAGGCAATCTTAAGTGGATGAAAGCAAGTCATTTCAATGAGTTTGTCTTTCAGAAGGCAGCTTGTCAATACACAAAGAGTATCCTCTCCCTCCTTGTGCAAAGTGAAAGGAAGGAAATGGGGGACCATCAAGGTGACAGGTGCTATACAAGGTGATGCTAATGGTATACAAGGTGATGCTAATGGTATACAAGGTGATGCTAATGGTATACAAGGTGATGCTAATGGTATACAAGGTGATGCTAATGGTATACAAGGTGATGCTAATGGTATACAAGGTGATGCTAATGGTATACAAGGTGATGCTAATGGTATACAAGGTGATGCTAATGGTATACAAGGTGATGCTAATGGTATACAAGGTGATGCTAATGGTATACAAGGTGATGCTAATGGTATACAAGGTGATGCTAATGGTATACAAGGTGATGCTAATGGTATACAAGGTGATAGTCACTATATAAGGTGATGCTAATGGTATACAAGGTGATGCTAATGGTATACAAGGTGATGCTAATGGTATACAAGGTGATGCTAATGGTATACAAGGTGATGCTAATGGTATACAAGGTGATGCTAATGGTATACAAGGTGATAGTCACTATATAAGGTGATGCTAATGGTATACAAGGTGACAGGTGCTATATAAGGTGATGCTAACGGTATACAAGGTGATAGTCACTATATAAGGTGATGCTAATGGTATACAAGGTGATAGTCACTATATAAGGTGATGCTAATGGTATACAAGGTGATGCTAATGGTATACAAGGTGATGCTAATGGTATACAAGGTGATAGTCACTATATAAGGTGATGCTAACGGTATACAAGGTGATAGTTGCTATATAAGGTGATGCTAATGGTATACAAGGTGACAGTTGCTATATAAGGTGATGCTAATGGTATACAAGGTGACAGTTGCTATATAAGGTGATGCTAATGGTATACAAGGTGATGCTAATGGTATACAAGGTGACAGGTGCTATATAAGGTGATGCTAATGGTATACAAGGTGACAGGTGCTATATAAGGTGATGCTAATGGTATACAAGGTGACAGGTGCTATATAAGGTGATGCTAATGGTATACAAGGTGACAGTTGCTATATAAGGTGATGCTAATGGTATACAAGGTGATGCTAATGGTATACAAGGTGACAGGTGCTATATAAGGTGATGCTAATGGTATACAAGGTGACAGGTGCTATATAAGGTGATGCTAATGGTATACAAGGTGACAGGTGCTATATAAGGTGATGCTAATGGTATACAAGGTGACAGGTGCTATATAAGGTGATGCTAATGGTATACAAGGTGATGCTAATGGTATACAAGGTGACAGGTGCTATATAAGGTGATGCTAATGGTATACAAGGTGACAGTTGCTATATAAGGTGATGCTAATGGCATACAACGTGACAGGTGCTATATAAGGTGATGCTAATGGTATACAAGGTGACAGGTGCTATATAAGGTGATGCTAATGCTATAGATAGCCATAATAGTATTGGACGTGACACACTGCTGTAATGTAAGGCCAGCAGACTAAAGACATTATAATCAATACTCTCCAGAAACAAGGCTATCTTGCCAAGGACACAGTGACAAGGGCAACACTGCTAAAATACATTACCTAAATAAGTAGCTTCTGCAATCATGGCACAGACTGGGTGGGAGTTTACTATATTGCTAACACTGATCCAATTGTTTCAGATGTAAAGGGGGGGGGGGGGGGTTAAGGGTCGATTAGGAATTCAACCTTTCCACTTATCCGCAACCTTCCACATAAACAACTAATGGTCTCCCTATCCCATCCCATCGTATACATAAAATATAATGACAACATATGTTACAGCCAGTAAGTATTGAGGAACAAGAATACACTACGTTTAGAAGCCTGGTAGATTTCTACAAGTGGATTTTGGCTTCTGCTTGGGACGTGTCGATACTGTTTACATTTAGTAAAATGGTGAAAGTTCATATTTACTATGAAATTGCAGATTTACTGAATACACGCAGTTAACTGGAGTTGAGCTGTATAGTAAACACCTAGCAGCCACAGTAGCCAGGTTAACTAAATATCTGTCATCAAAAGAAAGACAGACAGACAGACAGACAGACAGACAGACAGACAGACAGACAGACAGACAGACAGACAGACAGACAGACAGACAGACAGACAGACAGACAGAGAGAGAGAGAGCAAGACAGACAGACAGAGAGAGAGCAAGACAGACAGACAGACAGACAGACAGACAGACAGACAGACAGACAGACAGACAGACAGACAGACAGACAGACAGACAGACAGACAGACAGACGGTATCTAACCTAATGTAGCTGTCCTCTGGAGGGATGCTCTCTTGGAAGAACTGAAACTGATAGAGGTAGAGGACGACCAGGTGTCCAGCGCTGAATATGGCCATGAGGACACACATACAGCTGAAGATGAGGGTATCGAAGGTGCGGCAGAACGACCACCACGTACACAGGAACAGGAACACGAAGAAGTAGACTGCCGACGTCAGGGAGGGCAGCGTGATACCTGGTGGAAACAGTACAAAAAGCATAACGATACATATAGATAGATGCAAACGGATACACTGATATTTAAGGATCTATAGGAAGACAAAGAACTAGGCCGCAGATGTCAGCGAGAACACTATTACACCTGGTGGACACAGATACACTTAGATATCAATCAATCAATCAATTAGAGAAGCAGTTATATATATAATATATATATATACACATATACACAGTTGGCTACACCGTGGTTGAAATGGCAGCATTGAAGTATACTGTATTGGATAGGACCAGGAGCTTTTCCTGACAACATCTGTTGGCGCTAGTTTGGGTATAAGGTCATTCAATTCAGCAAGACATGACACCCACCATGTCAGATTTTTATGAAATTGTTTCTGTAGTTAGAAACAGATAAGATAAGCATTCCTGAAACATGCTTTTTTGAGGTGGAACGGCTCTATAGTGATATCAATAAATATAACTAACAGTCAAAAATAAGTGTTTGTACACATTGAGAGAGTGTGAGTGATGACTATAGTGCAAAGGGGGGGGGCTGATTCCTCTCTCTCACTGAGAAACACTGACCTGTGAGTCCTAGCAGTATAGTGACCACCACTTTTCCTGCGGTGGTTATCAGATTCCCAATGATCTCCTTCACTTTAGACGCCACGCCCGCAATGTGACGAAGAATCTTCATCTTGTTGCTCTCCTCCTCCTCTTCATCTTCCTCCTCTTCCTCCTCCATCTCTTCCTCCTCCTCTTCTCCAGCCTCGTACCCAGCCTCAAAGTCCTCATCCAACAGGACGTTGTCATCAAGGCTCAGCTTCTCCTCTTCCTCCTGGTTGGTAGAGAGAGGAGACAGTCATATATCACAAACAGCAATTAAACCATTTAATTAAAGCCAACCATAGTTGTTCCTGCCAAAACCAGAACCTAGTTCTAGACACACTGCCGTACGCAGGTTCTATTTTTCAACCTTTCAGTCTTCTAAGAAAGGGGTGGACAGCCGTCCTAAAGGAGAGCTAGGACAGATGTCCTAATGGAGAGCTAGGACAGCCGTCCTAAAGGAGAGCTAGGACAGCCGTCCTAAAGGAGAGCTAGGACAGCCGTCCTAAAGGAGAGCTAGGACAGCCGTCCTAATGGAGAGCTAGGACAGACGTCCTAATGGAGAGCTAGGACAGCCGTCCTAAAGGAGAGCTAGGACAGCCGTCCAAAAGGAGAGCTAGGACAGCCGTCCTAAAGGAGAGCTAGGACAGCCGTCCTAAAGGAGAGCTAGGACAGCCGTCCTAATGGAGAGCTAGGACAGCCGTCCTAAAGGAGAGCTAGGACAGACGTCCTAATGGAGAGCTAGGACAGCCGTCCTAAAGGAGAGCTAGGACAGCCGTCCTAAAGGAGAGCTAGGACAGCCGTCCTAAAGGAGAGCTAGGACAGCCGTCCTAATGGAGAGCTAGGACAGACGTCCTAATGGAGAGCTAGGACAGCCGTCCTAAAGGAGAGCTAGGACAGCCGTCCTAAAGGAGAGCTAGGACAGACGTCCTAATGGAGAGCTAGGACAGCCGTCCTAAAGGAGAGCTAGGACAGACGTCCTAATGGAGAGCTAGGACAGCCGTCCTAAAGGAGAGCTAATGGTAAGTGTGGTACAGTGGGTTTGTTAACTGAGCTGCTGTCCATGGTTCTGAAACACGATCTGTCCATGGTTCTGAAACACGATCTGCCCATGGTTCTGAAACACGATCTGTCCATGGTTCTGAAACACGATCTGTCCATGGTTCTGAAACACGATCTGTCCATGGTTCTGAAACACGATCTGTCCATGGTTCTGAAACACGATCTGTCCATGGTTCTGAAACACGATCTGTCCATGGTTCTGAAACACGATCTGTCCATGGTTCTGAAACACGATCTGTCCATGGTTCTGAAACACGATCTGTCCATGGTTCTGAAAAACGATCTGTGCATGGTTCTGAAACACAATCTGTCTATCACTGTGAAACACGAGCTGTCCATGGTTCTGAAACATCCATGGTTCTGAGCTGTCCATGGTTCTGAAACATGAGGAGTCCATGGTACTGAAACATGAGGAGTCCATGGTTCTGAAACACGAGCAGTCCATGGTTCTGAAACATGAGCAGTCCATGGTTCTGAAACATGAGCAGTCCATGGTTCTGAAACACGAGCAGTCCATGGTACTGAAACATGAGCAGTCCATGGTACTGAAACATGAGCAGTCCATGGTTCTGAAACATGAGGAGTCCATGGTACTGAAACATGAGCAGTCCATGGTTCTGAAAAATGAGCAGTCCATGGTTCTGAAACATGAGCAGTCCATGGTACTGAAACATGAGCAGTCCATGGTTCTGAAACATGAGCAGTCCATGGTACTGAAACATGAGCAGTCCATGGTACTGAAACATGAGCAGTCCATGGTTCTGAAACATGAGCAGTCCATGGTACTGAAACATGAGCAGTCCATGGTACTGAAACATGAGCAGTCCATGGTAATGAAACATGAGCTGTCCATGGTTCTGAAACATGAGCAGTCCATGGTTCTGAAACATGAGCAGTCCATGGTACTGAAACATGAGCAGTCCATGGTTCTGAAAGATGAGCAGTCCATGGTTCTGAAACATGAGCAGTCCATGGTTCTGAAACATGAGCAGTCCATGGTTCTGAAACATGAGCTGTCCATGGTACTGAAACACGAGCTGTCCATGGTACTGAAACACGAGCAGTCCATGGTACTGAAACACGAGCAGTCCAAGGTACTGAAACATGAGCTGTCCATGGTTATGAAACATGAGCAGTCCATGGTTCTGAAACATGAGCAGTCCATGGTTCTGAAACATGAGCAGTCCATGGTACTGAAACATGAGCAGTCCATGGTACTGAAACATGAGCAGTCCAAGGTACTGAAACATGAGCTGTCCATGGTTCTGAAACATGAGCAGTCCATGGTTCTGAAACATGAGCAGTCCATGGTTCTGAAACATGAGCAGTCCATGGTTCTGAAACATGAGCAGTCCATGGTTCTGAAACATGAGCAGTCCATGGTACTGAAAAACGACCGAATCTGATGTCACCAGGAGAGGACAAATAGAATACAAAGGTCTATTATACAGCCGTCAGTAAATCTGTTTTATATGGCAGTAGTAGGTGTCATTGCCTTGTGTGTGAGGGTATCATTACCATCTGTGCCAGTCTGTTTGGGGTTTCAATTAACTTAGAGTCGTAAAGAGAGACCTGGACAGATGCCAGGGATGGGGCTTAATGGCAGGGGGGGCTGCCGTCCAACTCTATCATCCCTCCTGAGGAATTCAGAGACACAGAGACCCCCCAAAAAAATTAAGGTGTCCCGATCGCTATCTTCGAACTCCCAATCATAAATAAACCAAGGCGCAGCGTGCATGGAATTCCACATCTTTTAATGAAACTCACCAAAACAGGAGCACAACGAAAACGTGACGTTCTGGGGCTGCTCAAAAGGCAGTTACACCAAAAACAAGATCCCACAACTAAAGGTGGAAAAAAGGGCTGCCTAAGTATGGTTCCTAATCAGAGACAACGATAGCCAGCTGCCTCTGATTAGGAACCATACTCGGCTCAACACAAAGAAATAGACAAACTAGATTGCTCACCCCACATCACACCCTGACCTAACTTAACTAGAGGAAAATAAACGTCTCTCTAAGGTCAGGGCGTGAAAGGTCAGGGCGTGAAAGGTGCGGACTCCCGGCCGCAAACCTGATCCTATAGGGGAGGGTCCGGGTGGGCATCTATACTTGGCGGCGGCTCTGGTTCAGGGCGTAGCCCCCACTCCACCCGCTGATCCCCCCGCTTCTGTGTCGCCAGAGGAACCAGACCGTGGAACATCGCCGGAGGCTCTGAACTGCCGACCGCCACTGAAGACTCCGGACTGGGGACCGTCGCTGGAGGCTCCGGACTGCGGGCCGTCTCAGGAGGTTCCGTCCCATGGATCATCCCTACAGGCTCCGGGCCATGGATCATCACTGGAGGCTTCGGACCATGGATCATCACTGGAGGTTCCGGGCCATGGATCATCACTGGAGGCTTCGGACCATGGATCATCACTGGAGGCTTCTTACATGGAGCCGGAAACGGCCTCACCGGACTGGGGAGACGCACTGGAGACCGGGTGCGCAGAGCAGGCACAGGGTATACTGGGCCGTGGAGGCGCACTGGAGGTCTGGAGCTTAGGGCTCGCACAACCCGTCCTGGCTGGATGTTTACTTTAGCCCGGCAAGGGCAGAGCGCTGGCACAGGACGAACTGGGCTGTGCAGGCGCACTGGCGACACAGTGCGTAGAACTGGCGCAGGATATACTGGGCCGTGGAGGCGCACTGGAGGTCTGGAGCGTATGGCTGGCACAACCCGTCCTGGCTGGACCCCCCCCCCCCCCCTTAGCCCGGCAAGTGCGCGGAGTTGGAACAGGCCGCACTGGTTTGTGCTGGTAAACTGGGAGTATCGTGCGTAGAGCTGGCGCAGGATAACCTGGGCCGAAGAGAAGCACTGGAGACCAGGAACGCTGAGGTGGCACAATTCTTCCTGGCTGAATGCCAATTCTAGCACGGCACCTGTGAGGAGCTTGCACCAAGCGTACCGGGCTGTAGCTGCGCACTGGCGACACAGTGCGTATCCCCGCATATCACGGTGCTTGCTCGGTCACTCGCTCCCCGCGATAAGCACAGGGAGTTGGCTCAGGTCTCCACCCTGACTCTGCCAATCTCCCCATGTTCACCCCTCCCCAAAATATTTTGGGGGCTGCCTCTCGTGCTTCCGTCGATGTTGGTTCTCCCTGGTCCAGCTCGTCTTCCCAGTAAGCGCACGCTGCTTGGCTTTCTTGTGGTGGGATCTTCTGTCATGATCGCTATCTTCGAACTCCCGATCATAAATAAACCAAGGCGCAGCGTACATGGAATTCCACATCTTTTAATGAAAATGAAACTCACCAAAACAACAAAACAGGAGCACAACGAAAACGTGACGTTCTGGGGCTGCTCAAAGGCAGCTACACAAAAACAAGATTCCACAACTAAAGGTGGAAAAAAGGTCTGCCTAAGTATGGTTCCTAATCAGAGACAACGATAGCCAGCTGCCTCTGATTAGGAACCATACTCGGCTCAACACAAAGAAATAGACAAACTAGACTGCCCACCCCACATCACACCCTGACCTAACCAAACTACAGGAAAATAAACGTCTCTCTAAGGTCAGGGCGTGACACAAGGCAACAATACTATAGAAACGAGGAGAGTGAAAAATCCTTGTTTAGCACCTTAGGATCCACAGAGTCTCAGGAATACTGCCAGAATGCCTCTCTTTGTTTTAGTTTATGTACGATGTCACTTCCTCTTGGTGAAATGTGAACGTGTTCTATGGCTACAAAGTGCAGGGAGGAATGTAGCCATGGTTGGCTTCGATGCAGTGGCGTGAAGTAGTATAGTGCATGTTTTTATGGCTAATTGCAGCCTTACGTCCTGCGACGCCAAGTTTCAATGCTTGTTTAGTTTGACCAATAGAAGCAGCCCTGCAGATGCATTTGAGAATGTATATTGCCATTTGTGGTGCTACAATTAATGAAGCTTTGGATTTAGTATTCTTTAACTCTTCTCAGGTTTACCTCTTCTCAGGTTTACCTCTTCTCAGGTTTACCTCTTCTCAGGTTTATCTCTTCTCAGGTTTATCTCTTCTCAGGTTTACCTCTTCTCAGGTTTACCTCTTCTCAGGTTTACCTCTTCTCAGGTTTATCTCTTCTCAGGTTTATCTCTTCTCAGGTTTACCTCTTCTCAGGTTTATCTCTTCTCAGGTTTACCTCTTCTCAGGTTTACCTCTTCTCAGGTTTACCTCTTCTCAGGTTTAACTCTTCTCAGGTTTACCTCTTCTCAGGTTTACCTCTTCTCAGGTTTACCTCTTCTCAGGTTTAACTCTCTTTACGTAAAAAAACGTGGTCGTGTTGTCACAATGTACACAATGGCCACACTTGTAATTGCCATTGGGCAAGCCTGGGAACCAAAGGTCATTCCTCATGCTGTGCGTAACAGAATAGGCTTAGATTGCTTGCACGCGAACACAAATGAGAGGGGGCAATATTGTGAATTCTGGTATATTTGGATCACATTTGAGGATGTTCCAGTAACGCTGAGCGATTAAACTACATTTCTGTCATTTTTCGGGTTTTTAAACAACTAATTAACTCAGGTCAGTTGAATTGTTTGAATTCCATTTCATTCTGTGAGCTCAATGAGCACATCGGACACTTTCTGTAGAGATAAATCAGATTCAGTCGGAGGGGATCTGGCTTCTCTGTGCTTCGGCAGGACAGAGCAGCTACGTCTGGTAAGACGAAGGGTGGGGGTGTGTGTCTATTTGTCAATAACTGTAGCCATGGTTACCAACCCTTAGTAACGTTTAAAAAAAAATTGTGTTTGATCAGATACAATGCTATTTTATGTTTCACAAAAGACTTTCAACAACAGGCTTAAAACAGGCTTAATAAATTGTTGCTTATTTATAAAAAAAATGCTTTTTTGACATTTCTAATTTACATAGGTATTTAGACCCTTTAACCAGTACTTTGTTAAAGCACCTTATAGGGAAGGAAATTCAACAAGCACAGCACATACACAAATGACTGATGATTGGCTGAGAGAAATTGATGATAAAAAGATTGTGGGGGCTGTCATGCTAGACTTCAGTGCGGCTTTTGACATTATCGATCATAGTCTGCTGCTGTAAAAACGTAGGTGTTATGGCTTTACACCCGCTGCTATATTGTGGATAAAGAGTTACTTGTCGAGTAGAAAAGCCAGTGTGTCTATGATGAGTCAACACTATACACGTCAGCTACTACAGCGACTTAACAAGGAGCTGCAGTTAGTTTCAGAGTAGGTGGCAAGGAATAAGTTAGTCCTAAATATTTCAAAAACTAAAAGCATTGTATTTGGGACAAACTTCAACTAAATCTTGCTTTACATGCGTTTTTCTGGATTTTTTTGTTGTTATTCTGTCTCTCACTGTTCAAATAAATCTATCATTAAAATGATAGACTGATAATTTCTTTGTACATGTACAAAATCAGCAGGGGATCAAATACTTTTTTCCTTCACTGTACATTTTGTATTGTAGATATGTAGTGCTGTATGTTATATGATGTACTTTATCTTTTGTTTTACGTTTAATTTAAGTATCTTAATGTGTTTTGACCCGAGGAAGAGTAGCCGCTGCCTTGTCAGGAACTAATGGGATCCATAATAAACCCCAGGTAGAGTAGCTGCTGCCTTGGCAGGAACTAATGGGGATCCATAATAAACCCCAGGAAGAGTAGCCGCTGCCTTGGCAGGAACTAATGGGATCCATAATAAACCCCAGGAAGAGTAGCTGCTGCCTTGGCAGGAACTAATGGAGATCCATAATAAACCCCAGGAAGAGTAGCTGCTGCCTTGACAGGAACTAATGGGATCCATAATAAACCCCAGGAAGAGTAGCTGCTGCCTTGGCAGGAACTAATGGAGATCCATAATAAACCCCAGGAAGAGTAGCCGCTGCCTTGGCAGGAACTAATGGGATCCATAATAAACCCCAGGAAGAGTAGCTGCTGCCTTGGCAGGAACTAATGGGGATCCATAATAAACCCCAGGAAGAGTAGCTGCTGCCTTGGCAGGAACTAATGGGGATCCATAATAAACCCCAGGTAGAGTCGCTGCTGCCTTGGCAGGAACTAATGGGGATCCATAATAAACCCCAGGTAGAGTAGCTGCTGCCTTGGCAGGAACTAATGGGGATCCATAATAAACCCCAGGAAGAGTAGCTGCTGCCTTTTTTTTATCACAATATCTGGATTGTCTTTCAGTTCCTTCCAAGCATTTTGTTAATAATTACTGATATGACCTGCTTGTTTAGAGGATTTGCGGGCCAGTTTAGTAAAATAATGCTCTGTCAGTAGAGGAGAACAGAGTGACTCAAATTAGCATAAGGCACAAAACTCGACTTTCAAGTAAAAGTTGTTTGTGCATTAAAATCAGCACTATCAGCAACGCATCATAGTTTCTAAACACTGCCATTACCTGGTGGTTGCCAGACGCATTTTAGTTTCTAAACACTGTCATTACCTGGTTGTTGCCAGACGCATCTTAGTTTCTAAACACTGTCATTACCTGGTGGTTGCCAGATGTTTCATAGTTTCTAAACACTGTCATTACCTGGTGGTTGCCAGACGCATCTTAGTTTCTAAACACTGTCATTACCTGCTGGTTGCCAGACGCATCATAGTTTCTAAACACTGCCATTACCTGGTGGTTGCCAGACGCATCTTAGTTTCTAAACACTGTCATTACCTGGTGGTTGCCTATTAGCACAGAATAAATTATTTAAATGGTAATGGAAAACAAATTCGAAAGTGTCAACTTTTAATGCAAAAGGGTCCATCCTATTAGAAGGGGAGAGAGACCGTCCTTTACTCAGGGCTGGCACTTGGTTATCAGTGAGTCTCTGGTGATATCTCAGGACTGACACGTAGGCATCAGTGAGAGTCTCTGGTGATATCTCAGGACTGGCACGTAGGCATCAGTGAGAGTCTCTGGTGATATCTCAGGACTGACACGTAGGCATCAGTGAGAGTCTCTGGTGATATCTCAGGACTGACACTTGGTTATCAGCTAGAGTCTCTGGTGATATCTCAGGACTGACACTTGGTTATCAGTGAGAGTCTCTAGTGATATCTCAGGACTGACACTTGGTTATAAGCTAGAGTCTCTGGTGATATCTCAGGACTGGCACTTGGTTATCAGTGAGAGTCTCTGGTGATATCAGGACTGACACGTAGGCATCAGTGAGAGTCTCTGGTGATATCTCAGGACTGGTACTTGGTTATCAGCTAGAGTCTCTGGTGATATCTCAGTACTGGCACTTGGTTATCAGTGAGAGTCTCTGGTGATATCTCAGGACTGACACTTGGGCATCAGTGAGAGTCTCTGGTGATATCTCAGGACTGACACGTAGGCATCAGTGAGAGTCTCTGGAGATATGTTGATCACCGAAAGTTCTTGTTGCGTTCTGACTGGACCTCCTCAGGTGTGCTGGCGGTGGACTTCCTCCCCCTCGAGCCCCGCCTCGTCTTCCTGCAGGTTGGCCCCTAAGAAAGGGGTGTTGGTATTTGGGAGGTTTCAGAGTCACTATTGCTCTGAAGAGACTTGCTCGGTGGCAGAGGACTGCCACCCCCTTTAACCAGACGTCATCTTGTCTGGTTAAAGGGGGCAGAACCTGGAGTTGAATCTCACTCGTCTGCCTTGCCAGTCATAGATGGCCAACCATGGCTACCTTCCTACCTGTGCTTTGTATCCATAGAATACATCCACATTTCACCAAGAGGAGGTGACATCATCCACATTTCACCCAAGAGGAAGTGACATCATCCACATTTCACCAAAAGGAGGTGACATCATCCAGATTTCACCAAGAGGATGTGACATCATCCACATTTCACCAAGAGGAGGTGACATCATCCACATTTCACCAAGAGGATGTGACATCATCCACATTTCACCAAGAGGAGGTGACATCATCCACATTTCACCAAGAGGAGGTGACATCATCCACATTTCACCCAAGAGGAGATGACATCGTACGTAAACTAAAACAAAGAGAGGCATTCTGGCAGTATTCCTGAGACACTGTGGATCCTAAGGGGCTAAACAAGGATTTTTCACTCTCCTCGTTTCTATAATGTTGTTTCCGTAGATTTTTTGGGGGTCTCTGTGTCTCCGGATTCACAGACACCAAAATATTACCTATGTAAATATTAACATGGCCTGTTGATTAACCAGACACACTATTTCTCTTGTTATTTATATCATCTGGTTCTATAATTTGCCATTATAATTTGTTTAAATTGTTGTGTCTCAATGGGCCACTAGGCTAGAAATAGGGGCTAAATGCACTATGGTCAGGTCACTCTGAGGAAGACATCGACACGCCAGTCACCTGTTCTCATCCTGTACGACGGATTAAAGTGAGCCTCCTCGAATTAGTCCATTCGGGAGTTTTTCTTGGTAAAGCCACTCTCATGATTTTTGTCATTGTTGTTGTTGAGAACCCTTCCTTTCCTTCTGGTTGCTGAAACGAAAGCCCACCTGAACTGAAACGAAAGCCCACCTGAACTGAAACGAAAGCCCACCTGAACTGAAACGAAAGCCCACCTGAACTGAAACGAAAGCCCACCTGAACTGAAACGAAAGCCCACCTGAACTGAAACGAAAGCCCACCTGAACTGAAACGAAAGCCCACCTGAACTGAACGAAAGCCCACCTGAAACTGAAACGAAGCCCACCTGAACTGAACGAAAGCCACCTGAACTGAAACGAAAGCCCACTTGAACTGAAACGAAAGCCCACCTGAACTAGTGAAGTCATTGTTAAGATGATCAATAAATATAGATTTAATAGATAAACAGATTTTATAACAGAAAAATAGGTTTTATTTAAATAATTAACTTTTTTCTCCCATTTTAACAAAAAAATGTAAGTGTGTGTGTGTGTGTGTGTTAGCAAATGTTTTAGTCTGTGCATGTGTGAACAGGTACGAGCGTGTGTGAGTGTGTGTGTGTGTGTGTGTGTGTGTGTGTGTGTGTGTGTGTGTGTGTGTGTGTGCGTCTCCCTCCACTCACCTCTCCCTCCGGTTCGTAGTCAGTGTTGTCCTGGGCCATGTCCTCTGGCGGTCTCTTCTGAAACAGACTACGACACAGCAGCAGGCAGGCCAGCCCTGCTAGAAACATCCCTATGTCAGGGAGGAACACTCGTATACCGTTCCCTGCATCTGCACCTATCACACTGGACACAGAGAGACAGAGAGACAGAGAGACAGAGACACAGAGAGACAGAGACACAGAGAGACAGAGAGACAGAGAGACAGAGAGACAGAGACACAGAGACACAGAGAAACAGAGACACAGAGAGACAGAGAGACAGAGAGACAGAGAGACAGAGACACAGAGACACAGAGAAACAGAGAGACAGAGACACAGAGAAACAGAGAGACAGAGAGACAGACAGACAGAACTGTGAGAGGCGACACAGCGAGTCTCTCCAACCACAACCCAAAATAATTACTCTTCATAATGTCTGTCTTTACAACCTCTCTGGGACGTGGAGACAGTTCAATAGGTTCACGGAAAGATTTGTGAAAAGACGGATGCTTCCTTTTCTATAACATTCCATTGTGATTATCAAAATAGTGAGGCTTCATAATGGAGAACTGTGTCCTCTACCAAGCTAATAACCCCTTAAACACTACTATAGCGCACTTGGAAATTTAAACTGCAATGTTCCAGTGTTCGCGGAGACGGTAAACATTGCATCTGGTCGGGCTCAAATCGGGAAAATGGCCCCTTTAAAATGTCACTCGCGCTATAACGCGGATCCTTCCGCGCTAAGATGGAATCTAGACCCACTAGGTAACACGTTATTTGGGTGATTCTCAAAGTTTTCGATGGTTGACGTTGAAGAGAAAGGCTCACGTGCAGAGCATCTACCACGCCAGTAACACAGTAGGACTGACACCTTACCCAGACTTTCAACATCATTAGATGTGTTTAATTAGTATGTTACAATCCCCCCATCTCTCACCTGTTAGGCTGAATACATGGTGGGAATCAGAAGAGTTTTCCAAATACAAGACATATTGCTGAATGTTATAGGTATATATGAGGTTCCACAACCACTTTAATGAAATCAAGCCCCGTATTAAATACTCCTCATTAAAATGAAATGAATTCAATTCCAGCTAAACAATGGACTAAAAGTCATGAGAAGAATACATAGCATCTGTGCCATATGGCACCCTATTCTCTATAGGGGGTCTTGGTCTAAAGTAGTGCACTATGTAGGGAATAGGGTCCCATTGGGTCCTGGTCTAAAGTAGTGCACTATGTAGGGAATAGGGACCCATAGGGTCCTGTCTAAAGTAGTGCACTATGTAGGGAATAGGGACCCATTGGGTCCTGGTCTAAAGTAGTGCACTATGTAGGGAATAGGGTCCCATAGGGCCCTGTCTAAAGTAGTGCACTATGTAGGGTATAGGGTCCCATAGGGCCCTGTCTAAAGTAGTGCACTATGTAGGGTATAGGGTCCCATAGGGCCCTGTCTAAAGTAGTGCACTATGTAGGGTATAGGGTCCCATAGGGCCCTGTCTAAAGTAGTGCACTATGTAGGGTATAGGGACCCATAGGGCCCTGTCTAAAGTAGTGCACTATATAGGGAATAGGGTGCCATCTGGGACGCTGACATATGGTTTTTCCCTCTCAATGCAACAGCGAATGTAGAACTGGGCGAAACGTGTTTATATTCCCTAAGGACTGAATAATTCCGTCGTAATCTTTGTTTATCTGGCAGACTCACCAGAGTCATTCAACACAAAACAAAGATTCCCTTCTTTGTGTGGAAGGGAAACATTTTAAATGGTTTTGGGGAATTCCTGTTTTTAATTTTTCGATTATTTAAAAAAATAAAAAAAATATGCTCATAAATGTTATGACGAGAAATACCCATTTTCATGACTTAGTTAAAATATGGAATGGTTTAGAATTGAGATGTGTGGTATAATGGACATGGTCACGCCACCTTGAACTAATATAGCTATTAGAACAACACATCAAGTACACTGGCACTCACCTACACTGACACACAAACTATAACACATACACTGAGCTCTATATCCGGTAGGGTAAACATTAGATCAGACAGGACAGGAAGTTCACCAAGAGGACTGTGGGTAATTGGTGCCCAGAAAGCTGTTTGATCGAGGTGGCAGCAGGTCTCTAACAGACCTGGGTTCAAATAGTATTCTAAATCTTTCTTTAGCCTGCGTGGAGTGCAAGAAGGGTGGGGTTTACATTGTTTCCAACTAGTCTATTGGTTCCATTGCACCAGGCAAGCTCAATCAAGCCCAGATAAAGTTTTGGAAAAGATTCTGAATAGTACTTGAACCATGGTCTGGTTTCTAAAGGTCCAGTCTAGTACTGCTAGACTAGAGGACAGGTCTGGTCTCTAAAGATCCAGTCCAGTCCAGTCCTGCTAGACTAGAGGACAGGTCTGGTCTCTAAAGGACCAGTCCAGTACTGCTAGACTAGAGGACAGGTCTGGTCTCTAATGGACCAGTCCAGTCCAGTCCTGCTAGACTAGAGGACAGGTCTGGTCTCTAAAGGACCAGTCCAGTACTGCTAGACTAGAGGACAGGTCTGGTCTCTAATGGACCAGTCCAGTCCAGTACTGCTAGACTAGAGGACAGGTCTGGTCTCTAATGGACCAGTCCAGTCCAGTACTGCTAGACTAGAGGACAGGTCTGGTCTCTAATGGACCAGTCCAGTACTGCTAGACTAGAGGACAGGTCTGGTCTCTAATGGACCAGTCCAGTCCAGTACTGCTAGACTAGAGGACAGGTCTGGTCTCTAATGGACCAGTCCAGTACTGCTAGACTAGAGGACAGGTCTGGTCTCTAAAGGTCCAGTCCAGTCCAGTACTGCTAGACTAGAGGACAGGTCTGGTCTCTAATGGACCAGTCCAGGACTGCTAGACTAGAGGACAGGTCTGGTCTCTAAAGGTCCAGTCCAGTACTGCTAGACTAGAGGACATGTCTGGTCTCTAAAGGACCAGTCCAGTACTGCTAGACTAGAGGACAGGTCTGGTCTCTAATGGACCAGTCCAGTCCAGTACTGCTAGACTAGAGGACAGGTCTGGTCTCTAAAGGTCCAGTCCAGTACTGCTAGACTAGAGGACAGGTCTGGTCTCTAATGGACCAGTCCAGTCCAGTACTGCTAGACTAGAGGACAGGTCTGGTCTCTAAAGGTCCAGTCCAGTCCAGTACTGCTAGACTAGAGGACAGGTCTGGTCTCTAATGGACCAGTCCAGTCCTGCTAGACTAGAGGACAGGTCTGGTCTCTAATGGACCAGTCCAGTACTGCTAGACTAGAGGACAGGTCTGGTCTCTAATGGACCAGTCCAGTACTGCTAGACTAGAGGACAGGTCTGGTCTCTAAAGGTCCAGTCCAGTACTGCTAGACTAGAGGACAGGTCTGGTCTCTAATGGACCAGTCCAGTACTGCTAGACTAGAGGACAGGTCTGGTCTCTAATGGACCAGTCCAGTCCAGTACTGCTAGACTAGAGGACAGGTCTGGTCTCTAATGGACCAGTCCAGTACTGCTAGACTAGAGGACAGGTCTGGGCTCTAAAGGTCCAGTCCAGTCCAGTCCTGCTAGACTAGAGGACAGGTCTGGTCTCTAAAGGTCCAGTCCAGTACTGCTAGACTAGAGGACAGGTCTGGTCTCTAAAGGTCCAGTCCAGTACTGCTAGACTAGAGGACAGGTCTGGTCTCTAAAGGACCAGTCCAGTCCAGTACTGCTAGACTAGAGGACAGGTCTGGTCTCTAATGGACCAGTCCAGTACTGCTAGACTAGAGGACAGGTCTGGTCTCTAATGGACCAGTCCAGTACTGCTAGACTAGAGGACAGGTCTGGTCTCTAATGGACCAGTCCAGTCCAGTACTGCTAGACTAGAGGACAGGTCTGGTCTCTAATGGACCAGTCCAGTACTGCTAGACTAGAGGACAGGTCTGGGCTCTAAAGGTCCAGTCCAGTCCAGTCCTGCTAGACTAGAGGACAGGTCTGGTCTCTAAAGGACCAGTCCAGTACTGCTAGACTAGAGGACAGGTCTGGTCTCTAATGGACCAGTCCAGTCCAGTACTGCTAGACTAGAGGACAGGTCTGGTCTCTAATGGACCAGTCCAGTACTGCTAGATTAGAGGACAGGTCTGGTCTCTAAAGGTCCAGTCCAGTCCAGTCCTGCTAGACTAGAGGACAGGTCTGGTCTCTAATGGACCAGTCCAGTCCAGTACTGCTAGACTAGAGGACAGGTCTGGTCTCTAAAGGTCC
Organism: Salmo trutta; assembly: GCF_901001165.1. Classification (NCBI taxonomy): domain Eukaryota; kingdom Metazoa; phylum Chordata; class Actinopteri; order Salmoniformes; family Salmonidae; genus Salmo; species Salmo trutta. The sequence continues at coordinate 49,457,001 of NC_042977.1, forward strand.
AGTCCAGTCCAGTACTGCTAGACTAGAGGACAGGTCTGGTCTCTAATGGACCAGTCCAGTCCAGTACTGCTAGACTAGAGGACAGGTCTGGGCTCTAATGGACCAGTCCAGTCCAGTACTGCTAGACTAGAGGACAGTTCTGGTCTCTAATGGACCAGTCCAGTGCTGCTAGACTAGAGGACAGGTCTGGTCTCTAATGGACCAGCCCAGTCCAGTCCTGCTAGACTAGAGGACAGTTCTGGTCTCTAATGGACCAGTCCAGTACTGCTAGACTAGAGGACAGGTTTGGTCTCTAATGGACCAGTCCAGTACTGCTAGACTAGAGGACAGGTCTGGTCTCTAAAGGTCCAGTCCAGTACTGCTAGACTAGAGGACAGGTCTGGTCTCTAATGGACCAGTCCAGTACTGCTATACTAGAGGACAGGTCTGGTCTCTAAAGGTCCAGTCCAGTCCTGCTAGACTAGAGGACAGGTCTGGTCTCTAAAGGTCCAGTCCAGTACTGCTAGACTAGAGGACAGGTCTGGTCTCTAATGGACCAGTCCAGTACTGCTACACTAGAGGACAGGTCTGGTCTCTAATGGACCAGTCCAGTACTGCTAGACTAGAGGACAGGTCTGGTCTCTAATGGACCAGTCCAGTACTGCTAGACTAGAGGACAGGTCTGGTCTCTAATGGACCAGTCCAGCCCAGTACTGCTAGACTAGAGGACAGGTCTGGTCTCTAAAGGTCCAGTCCAGTACTGCTAGACTAGAGGACAGGTCTGGTCTCTAATGGACCAGTCCAGTACTGCTAGACTAGAGGACAGGTCTGGTCTCTAATGGACCAGTCCAGTCCAGTACTGCTAGACTAGAGGACAGGTCTGGTCTCTAATGGACCAGTCCAGTCCAGTACTGCCAGACTAGAGGACAGGTCTGGTCTCTAATGGACCAGTCCAGTCCTGCTAGACTAGAGGACAGGTCTGGTCTCTAATGGACCAGTCCAGTACTGCTAGACTAGAGGACAGGTCTGGTCTCTAATGGACCAGTCCAGTACTGCTAGACTAGAGGACAGGTCTGGTCTCTAATGGACCAGTCCAGTACTGCTAGACTAGAGGACAGGTCTGGTCTCTAAAGGTCCAGTCCAGTACTGCTAGACTAGAGGACAGGTCTGGGCTCTAATGGACCAGTCCAGTACTGCTAGACTAGAGGACAGGTCTGGTCTCTAATGGACCAGTCCAGTCCTGCTAGACTAGAGGACAGGTCTGGTCTCTAATGGACCAGTCCAGTACTGCTAGACTAGAGGACAGGTCTGGTCTCTAAAGGTCCAGTCCAGTACTGCTAGACTAGAGGACAGGTCTGGTCTCTAATGGACCAGTCCAGTCCTGCTAGACTAGAGGACAGGTCTGGTCTCTAATGGACCAGTCCAGTACTGCTAGACTAGAGGACAGGTCTGGTCTCTAAAGGTCCAGTCCAGTCCAGTACTGCTAGACTAGAGGACAGGTCTGGTCTCTAAAGGACCAGTCCAGTCCAGTCCTGCTAGACTAGAGGACAGGTCTGGTCTCTAATGGACGAGTCCAGTACTGCTAGACTAGAGGACAGGTCTGGGCTCTAAAGGACCAGTCCAGTCCAGTACTGCTAGACTAGAGGACAGGTCAGGTCTCTAAAGGACCAGTCCAGTCCAGTCCTGCTAGACTAGAGGACAGGTCTGGGCTCTAATGGACCAGTCCAGTACTGCTAGACTAGAGGACAGGTCTGGGCTCTAATGGACCAGTCCAGCCCAGTACTGCTAGACTAGAGGACAGGTCTGGTCACTAATGGACCAGTCCAGCCCAGTACTGCTAGACTAGAGGACAGGTCTGGTCTCTAATGGACCAGTCCAGTCCTGCTAGACTAGAGGACAGGTCTGGTCTCTAATGGACCAGTCCAGTACTGCTAGACTAGAGGACTGGTCTGGTCTCTAAAGGTCCAGTCCAGTCCAGTACTGCTAGACTAGAGGACAGGTCTGGTCTCTAATGGACCAGTCCAGCCCAGTACTGCTAGACTAGAGGACAGGTCTGGTCTCTAAAGGTCCAGTCCAGTCCTGCTAGACTAGAGGACAGGTCTGGTCTCTAATTGACCAGTCCAGTACTGCTAGACTAGAGGACAGGTCTGGGCTCTAATGGACCAGTCCAGTACTGCTAGACTAGAGGACAGGTCTGGTCTCTAATGGACCAGTCCAGTACTGCTAGACTAGAGGACAGGTCTGGTCTCTAATGGACCAGTCCAGTACTGCTAGACTAGAGGACAGGTCTGGTCTCTAAAGGTCCAGTCCAGTCCAGTACTGCTAGACTAGAGGACAGGTCTGGTCTCTAATGGACCAGTCCAGTACTGCTAGACTAGAGGACAGGTCTGGTCTCTAATGGACCAGTCCAGTCCAGTACTGCTAGACTAGAGGACAGGTCTGGTCTCTAAAGGTCCAGTCCAGTCCAGTACTGCTAGACTAGAGGACAGGTCTGGTCTCTAAAGGTCCAGCCCAGTACTGCTAGACTAGAGGACAGGTCTGGTCTCTAATGGACCAGTCCAGCCCAGTACTGCTAGACTAGAGGACAGTTCTGGTCTCTAATGGACCAGTCCAGTCCTGCTAGACTAGAGGACAGGTCTGGTCTCTAATGGACCAGTCCAGTCCAGTACTGCTAGACTAGAGGAAAGGTCTGGTCTCTAATGGACCAGTCCAGTCCTGCTAGACTAGAGTACAGGTCTGGTCTCTAATGGACCAGTCCAGTACTGCTAGACTAGAGGACAGGTCTGGTCTCTAAAGGACCAGTCCAGTCCTGCTAGACTAGAGGACAGGTCTGGTCTCTAAAGGTCCAGCCCAGTACTGCTAGACTAGAGGACAGGTCTGGTCTCTAAAGGACCAGTCCAGTACTGCTAGACTAGAGGACAGGTCTGGTCTCTAAAGGTCCAGTCCAGTCCAGTACTGCTAGACTAGAGGACAGGTCTGGTCTCTAAAGGTCCAGTCCAGTACTGCTAGACTAGAGGACAGGTCTGGTCTCTAATGGACCAGTCCAGTACTGCTAGACTAGAGGACAGGTCTGGTCTCTAATGGACCAGTCCAGCCCAGTACTGCTAGACTAGAGTACAGGTCTGGTCTCTAAAGGTCCAGTCCAGTCCAGTACTGCTAGACTAGAGGACAGGTCTGGTCTCTAATGGACCAGTCCAGTCCAGTACTGCTAGACTAGAGGACAGGTCTGGTCTCTAATGGACCAGTCCAGTCCTGCTAGACTAGAGGACAGGTCTGGTCTCTAAAGGTCCAGTCCAGTCCAGTACTGCTAGACTAGAGGACAGGTCTGGTCTCTAATGGACCAGTCCAGTCCAGTCCTGCTAGACTAGAGGACAGGTATGGTCTCTAATGGACCAGTCCAGTCCAGTACTGCTAGACTAGAGGACAGGTCTGGTCTCTAATGGACCAGTCCAGTACTGCTAGACTAGAGGACAGGTCTGGTCTCTAAAGGACCAGTCCAGTACTGCTAGACTAGAGGACAGGTCTGGTCTCTAATGGACCAGTCCAGTACTGCTAGACTAGAGGACAGGTCTGGTCTCTAAAGGACCAGTCCAGCCCAGTACTGCTAGACTAGAGGACAGGTCTGGTCTCTAATGGACCAGTCCAGTCCAGTACTGCTAGACTAGAGGACAGGTCTGGTCTCTAATGGACCAGTCCAGTCCAGTACTGCTAGACTAGAGGACAGGTCTAGGCTCTAATGGACCAGTCCAGTCCAGTACTGCTAGACTAGAGGACAGGTCTGGTCTCTAATGGTCCAGCCCAGCCCAGTACTGCTAGACTAGAGGACAGGTCTGGTCTCTAAAGGTCCAGTCCAGTACTGCTAGACTAGAGGACAGGTCTGGTCTCTAAAGGTCCAGTCCAGTACTGCTAGACTAGAGGACAGGTCTGGTCTCTAATGGACCAGTCCAGTCCAGTACTGCTAGACTAGAGGACAGGTCTGGTCTCTAAAGGACCAGTCCAGTACTGCTAGACTAGAGGACAGGTCTGGTCTCTAAAGGTCCAGCCCAGTACTGCTAGACTAGAGGACAGGTCTGGGCTCTAATGGACCAGTCCAGTCCTGCTAGACTAGAGGACAGGTCTGGTCTCTAATGGTCCAGCCCAGCCCAGGCTATAGTCTTTGTTTAAATGTACTTTGTTCACAAATACTGTATTAAAACAAGCTTGTATTGTGGGTTGTGGTGGGGTGTGACAGTTAAACTAAGCTCATGAGGCATTAATAAGTTGTATTCTACAAGAATCAATGGGAACATATCATTCATTAATAAGTAAAACAATTTGATGTAGCAACTACAGATTGCACTTTTATATAGCAGGTTTAAAGTTAAAAACCCAAACCAGTGTAACGGGCGTCGTATAGAGGGGACAAAGGCGCGGCGTGTTGATTACTCATGATTATACTTTAATGAAAACTAAACACTTTTACAAAGAAACAAAACGACAGCAAACAGCTCCGTCGGGCAACAGACAACACAACGGAAAATAACTACCCACGAAAACCAAGGGAAAAAAGGCTGCCTAAGTATGGCTTTCAATCAGAGACAACGATAGACAGCTGGCCTCTGATTGGAAACCATACCCGGCCAAAACATAGAAATACCCAAAATAGAATGCCCACCCACCTATCACACCCTGACCTACCTAAACAGAGAAAAACCAACTCTCTTAGGTCAGAGGGTGACAACCAGTTGGTGAATATTCCTGGTTTTAACTCCTACTTCAATTAAAACCCAAACCAGTTGGTGAATATTCCTGGTTTTAACTTCTACTTCAATTAAAACCCAAACCAGTTGGTGAATATTCCTGGTTTAACTGCTACTTCAATTAAAACCCAACCAGTTGGTGTATATTCCTGGTTTTAATTGCTACTTCAATTAAAACCCAAACCAGTTGGTGAATATTCCTGGTTTTAACTGCTACTTCAATTAAAACCCAAACCAGTTGGTGAATATTCCTGGTTTTAACTGCTACTTCAATTAAAACCCAAACCAGTTGGTGTATATTCCTGGTTTTAATTGCTACTTCAATGAAAACCCTAACTTGTTGGTGTATATTCCTGGTTTTAATTGCTACTTCAATTAAAACCCAAACCAGTTGTTGTATATTCCTGGTTTTAATTTCTACTTCAATTAACACCCAAACCAGTTGGTGAATATTCCTGGTTTTAATTGCTACTTCAATTAAAACCCAAACCAGTTGGTGAATATTCCTGGTTTTAACTGCTACTTCACTACATCCTGTTTTCCTTCTAAAACCATTTTGTTATCTCTTTCTTCAAGCTGGGTTCTGAGTAGAATTATTAAAGCTGTTACCAATAAACAAAAGCTGTTGCAAAGGTCGTTGTCACACAGCTTTGCAGAGTAAATGTCAATGTAGTCTCATTGACTCAACTATTGGAAGGAATGTGAGCCTGGGTATAAAGGCTAATGAAGGAATGTGAGCCTGGGTACGAGGCTAATGAAGGTATGTGAGCCTGGGTACGAGGCTAATGAAGGAATGTAAGCCTGGGTACGAGGCTAATGAAGGAATGTGAGCCTGGGTACGAGGCTAATGAAGGAATGTGAGCCTGGGTACGAGGCTAATGAAGGTATGTGAGCCTGGGTACGAGGCTAATGAAGGAATGTAAGCCTGGGTACGAGGCTAATGAAGGAATGTGAGCCTGGGTACGAGGCTAATGAAGGTATGTGAGCCTGGGTACGAGGCTAATGAAGGAATGTGAGCCTGGGTACGAGGCTAATGAAGGTATGTGAGCCTGGGTACGAGGTTAATGAAGGAATGTAAGCCTGGGTACGAGGCTAATGAAGGAATGTGAGCCTTGGTACGAGGCTAATGCAAAACTAATGTTTGGTTGTTATGCTGAGATGTGAATAAGTGCCCAATCACCCTCCAAGGTCAGTAAAAACAAAAACAAACTTCGTCCTAAACTTGGCCCTCAGTGGATAGTGGCCTCGTTAAAGTTAACAAAGTTTAAAAAGCAGAGTGCTAATCAACACTATGGAAAATGCTCACTCAAATAAAATATAGTTTAAACTCTTGGCTCCTGTAGAAAAGCCTAATCTAATCAAGACTCCTATGGGTGAGTCTCAAAAGGCATTCTCCCTTTTTCTCTATCCTGTGCACTAAGTAGGGCCCTGGTCAAAAGTAGGGCATTATATAAGGAAATAGGGTTTCACTCGGGACGCGGACTTTGTTTCCACTAGATGGGAGATGTTATTGTTTTGAAGCTCTGTTCATCACAAATGGATGAAAGAAACGGAAAGAAAAACTCTCGTCCAACAACACCAAGTCAAGCCAACAACTTTAATTTCTATTTTTCCCTCTCCTGTTAAAAAGAGAGTACTTCTATTGTACCAGCAGTGGTGGTGAGACCTTCCTGTTGAAAAGGCAAGTGAAAACTACTGACATGCAACAGATTTACATCTGTACACGCACACATTAAGGATCTATTTGATTCATTTAGGGTCTGTTTCCTGGACACAGACTCTGCTGAGTCCACAGAAGCCTATTCATTCAACGTAATTTTGAGTCCAGATGTAGGGTTAATCTGGGGTCAAGATGTAGGGTTAATCTGGGGTCCAGATGTAGGGTTAATCTGGGGTCAAGATGTAGGGTTAATCTGGGGTCAAGATGTAGGGTTAATCTGGGTCAAGATGTAGGGTTAATCTGGGTCCAGATGTAGGGTTAATCTGGGTCCAGATGTAGGGTTAATCTGGGTCCAGATGTAGGGTTAATCTAGGTCCAGATGTAGGCTTAATCTGGGTCCAGATGTAGGCTTAATCTGGGTCCAGATGTAGTGTTAATCTAAATCCAGATGTAGGGTTAATCTGGGTCCAGATGTTCAGCTGTTAACAACACCTGTCCTGCACGTTCTGCTACTGTCTGTCTGTACAGCTGGGATCCACACTAGCCAGCCGGCAACCCACTGTCATTCTGACTGGATGTGTTCATAATATGTTTTTCAGATCTCACACCTCTTTCTCTGTCCATTCACTCCTCTTTCTCCCCATCACTCGTTCAGATCTCACACCTCTTTCTCTCCCATCACTCGTTCAGATCTCACACCTCTTTCTCTCCCATCACTCGTTCAGATCTCACACCACTTTCTCCCCATCACTCGTTCAGACCCCACACCACTTTCTCACATCCTGTCTCAATCACTTCTTCAATACGTCACTTACTGTAGGCATCCAGACAGACAGACAGACAGACAGACAGACAGACAGACCTTATCCATATGGACAGACAGACAGACAGACAGACAGACAGACAGACAGACAGACAGACAGACAGACAGACAGACAGACAGACAGACAGACAGACAGACAGACAGACCTTATCCAGACAAGCAGACCTAATCCAGACAGACAGACAGGCATTATCCAGACAGACAGACAGGCATTATCCAGACAGACAGACAGACAGGCCTTATCCAGACAGACAGACAGACAGACAGACAGACAGACAGACAGACAGACAGACAGACAGACAGACAGACAGACAGACAGACAGACAGACAGGCCTTGTCCAGACAGACAGACAGGCCTTGTCCAGACAGACAGACAGGCCTTGTCCAGACAGACAGACAGGCCTTATCCAGACATACAGACATGCCTTATCCAGACAGACAGGCCTTGTCCAGACAGACAGGCCTTATCCAGACATACAGACATGCCTTGTCCAGACAGACAGACAGGCCTTATCCAGACAGACAGGCCTTATCCAGACAGACAGACAGACAGACAGACAGACAGGCCTTGTCCAGACAGACAGACAGACAGACAGACATGGTAGGAGTAAAGGAATCAATAGGAAAACACACTCACTCACCTCTCTGGGATCGTATTATCTGTGGTACAGGAATGTCCAAACGCAGCCAACTCCTTGTGTCACTACTCTACTCACTACACTGTGTGTGAGTACAGTCGTGGCCCAAACGTTTTGAGAATGACACAAATATTCATTTCCACAAAGTTTGCTGCTTCAGTGTCTTTAGATATTTTTGTCAGATGTTACTATGGAATACTGAAGTATAATTGCAAGCATTTCATAAGTGTCAAAGACTTTTATTGACAATTACATGAAGTTGATGCAAAGAGTCAATATTTGCAGTGTTGAACCTTCTTTTTCAAGACCTCTGCAATCCGCCCTGGCATGCTGTCAATTAACTTCTGGTCACATCCTGACTGATGGCAGCCCATTCTTGCATAATTAATACTTGGAGTTTGTCAGAATTTGTGGGTTTTTGTTTGTCCACCCGCCTCTTGAGGATTGACCACAAGTTCTCAATGGGATTAAGGTCTGGGGAGTTTCCTGGCCATGGACCCAAAATATCGATGTTTTTTTCCCCGAGCCACTTAGTTATCACTTTTGCCTTATGGCAAGGTGCTCCATCATGCTGGAAAAGGCATTGTTTGTCACCAAACTGTTCCTGGATGGTTGGGAGAAGTTGCTCTCGGAGGATGTGTTGGTACCATTCTTTATTCATGGCTGTGTTCTTAGGCAAAATTGTGAGTGAGCCCACTCCCTTGGCTGAGAAGCAACACCACACATGAATGGTCTCAGGGTGCTTTACTGTTGGCATGACACAGGACTGATGGTAGCGCTCACCTTGTCTTCTCCGGACAACCTTTTTTCCGGATGTCCCAAACAATCGGAAAGGGGATTCATCAGAGAAAATGACTTTACTCCAGTCCTCAGCAGTCAGGCCTGTACCTTTTGCAGAATATCAGTCTGTCCCTGATGTTTTTCCTGGAGAGAAGTGGCTTCTTTGCTGCCCTTCTTGACACCAGGCCATCCTCCGAAAGTCTTCGCCTCACTGTGCGTGCAGATGCACTCACACCTGCCTGCTGCCATTCCTGAGCTAGCTCTGTACTGGTGGTGCCCCGATCCCGCAGCTGAATCAACTTTAGGAGACGGTCCTGGCGCTTGCTAGACTTTCTTGGGCACCCTGAAGCCTTCTTCACAACACTAGAACCGATCTCCTTGAAGTTCTTGATGATCCGATAAATGGTTGATTTAGGTGCAATCTTATTGGCAGCAATATCCTTGCCTGTGAAGGCCTTTTTGTGCAAAGCAATGATGACGGCATGTGTTTCCTTGCAGGTAACCATGGTTGACAGAGGAAGAACAATGATTCCAAGCACCACCCTCCTTTTGAAGCTTCCAGTCTGGTATTCAAACTCAATCAGCGTGACAGAGTGATCTCCAGCCTTGTTCTCGTCAACACTCACATCTGTGTTAACGAGAGAATCACTGACATGATGTCAGCTGGTCCTTTTGTGGCAGGGCTGAAATGCAGTGGAAATGTTTTTTTGGGGCATTTAGTTTATTTGCATGGCAAAGAGGGACTTTGCAATTAATTGCAATTCATCTGATCACTCTTCATAACATTCTGGAGTATATGCAAATTGCCATCATACAAACTGAGGCAGCAGACTTTATGAAAATTAATATTTGTGTCCTTCTCAAAACTTTTGGCCACGACTGTACAGACAGAGAGGGGCACTGGGCTGAGCGGTAAAGGCTGTGAGAGACATAATGAGGTTTAACATGCATCAGATAGGGCTTGTTGACAGACTGCCAGTCCTAATGAGGTATAACATGCATCACATAGGGCTTGTTGACAGACTGCCAGTCCTAATGAGGTTTAACATGCATCACATAGGGCTTGTTGACAGACTGCCAGACCTAATGAGGTTTAGCATGCATTAACTGAAACCACAAGTTGAGAAGTACAGGTCAGAACCATCAAGAGCCTTTAGAAACCTAAGTCGTGTCCCAAATGGCACTCAATTCCCTACATATAGCACGACCAGAACCCAATCGGACCTGGTCAGAAGTAGTGCACTACGAAGGGAATAGGGTGCCATTTAGGACACATAGCCCATGTCAGATCTCTGGCCACGCATACACATTACATTAAGTGGTATTGGTATTGGTACTTATTGGAGAAACCGGCTCGCACTACTTAAGGATATTTGGGAAGTGGATTGTATACAAGCCTCCAAACTCAATCTGTGGTGGCTAGTGGATGGACAAATGGGAGGATAGACTCGTTGTAATGTTTGGGATGGAATCAATGGAAAGGTATCAAACACAATCCTCAGATTTAAAGGCACACCAGCTTCCACTGAATACACTGAATTGAGCAGAAATACATGTGAGATCCTTCACTTGTATTACCCAGAATAGAACGAGAAGTGTGGGAATTTCAATGAGACAAATCGTTTATTAAACCTTAAACCTCAAATAAATCTTGTAATAAATCTGTCACGTCCTGACCAGTAAAGGGCCTATTTGTTATTGTAGTTTGGTCAGGACGTGGCAGAGGGTATTTGTTGTACATGTTTTTGGTTATGTGTTTATATAGAGGGTTATTTTGTGTAGAGTGTTTCTGGGTTTAGTGGTGTATCTATGTAGAAAGGGTATTTGATTTAAGTGGTTCGGGGTTTATTAGGTATGTATTTATGTAAGATGGGGTGTTTGATCTAGGTGTTCCGGGTTGTTGGGTATGTTCTTGTATTGTATTTCTAAGGGGCTGTTCTAGTTTTGTATTTCTGTGTTGGCCTGGTGTGGCTCTCAATCAGGAACAGCTGTACATCGTTGTTGCTGATTGAGAGTCATACTTAGGTCGCCTGTTTTCACCTGTTAGTTTGTGGGAGATTGTGCTGTGTATAGCTTTTTGCCTTACCGGCCTGTCTATCGTCGTTGTGTTTTGTATACGTGTTTGTTTTGGGTTTTTCCTTCTTTGGCTGTAATAAAGAAGACGAGTGTACATATTCCCGCTGCGTTTTGGTCCTCTCCTTACGACACGCTTGACAAAATCATGTGGAAATTGAGCAAGTTGAGGTGACTAAACAGCTTGGAGTAACCCTGGATTGTAAACTGTCATGGTCAAAACATATTGATACAACAGTAGCTAAGATGGGGAGAAGTCTGTCTATAATAAAGCACTGCTCTACCTTCTTAACAACACAATCAACAAGGCAGGTCCTACAGGCCCTAGTTTCTACCTTCTTAACAACACTATCAACAAGGCAGGTCCTACAGGCCCTAGTTTCTACCTTCTTAACAGCACTATCAACAAGGCAGGTCCTACAGGCCCTAGTTTCTACCTTCTTAACAGCACTATCAACAAGGCAGGTCCTACAGGCCCTAGTTTCTACCTTCTTAACAGCACTATCAACAAGGCAGGTCCTACAGGCCCTAGTTTCTACCTTCTTAACAGCACTATCAACAAGGCAGGTCCTACAGGCCCTAGTTTCTACCTTCTTAACAACACTATCAACAAGGCAGGTCCTACAGGCCCTAGTTTTCTCTCACCTGGACTACTGTTCAGTCATGTGGTCAGGTGCCACAAAGAGGGACTTACAATTGGCTCAGAACAGGGCAGCACGGCTGGCGCTTGGATGTACACAGAGGGCTAACATTTATAATATGCATGTCAATCTCTCATGGCTCAAAGTGGAAGAGAGATTGACTTCATCACTACTTGTATTTATGAGAGGTATTGACATGTTGAATGAACCGAGCTGTCTGTTTAAACTACTGGCACACAGCTCAGACACCCATCCATACCCAACAAGACATATCACCAGAGGTCTCTTCACAGTCCCCAAGTCCAGAACAGACTATGGGAGGCACACAGTACTACATAGCACCATGACTACATGGAACTCTATTCCACATCAGGTAACTGATGCAGCAGTAGAATCAGATTTTAAAAAACAGGTAAAAATACACCTTAAAGAATATTGTGGACTGTGAAAAGACACACACACAGGTACAGACACACACACACACACACACACACACACACACACACACACACACACACACACACACACACACACACACACACACACACGTACACATGGATGTTGTATTGTAAATATGTGATCGTGGAGTAGTGGCCTGAGGGGAGCACACTGAATGTGTTGGGTAAAGTGTAATGAAATTTAATTTCATTTAATATTTAAAATTGTATATAACTGCCTTAATGTTGCTGGACCCCAGGAAGAGTAGCTGCTGCCTTGGCAGGAACTAATGGGGATCCATAATAAACCCCAGGAAGAGTAGCTGCCTTGGCAGGAACTAATGGGGATCCCTAATAAACCCCAGGAAGAGTAGCTGCTGCCTTGACAGGAACTAATGGGGATCCATAATAAACCCCCAGGAAGAGTAGATGCTGCCTTGGCAGGAACTAATGGGCATCCATAATAAACCTCAGGAAGAGTAGCTGCTGCCTTGGCAGGAACTAATGGGGATCCATATTAAACCCCAGGAAGAGTAGCTGCTGACTTGGCAGGAACTAATGGGGATCCATAATAAACCCCAGGAAGAGTAGCTGCTGCCTTGGCAGGAACTAATGGGGATCCATAATAAACCCCAGGAAGACTAGCTGCTGCCTTGGCAGGAACTAATGGGGATCCATAATAAACCCCCAGGAAGAGTAGCCACTGCCTTGGCAGGAACTAATGGGGATCCATAATAAACCCCAGGAAGAGTAGCCGCTGCCTTGACAGGAACTAATGGGGATCCATAATAAACCCCAGGAAGAGTAGCTGCTGCCTTGACAGGAACTAATGGGGATCCATAATAAACCCCAGGAAGAGTAGCCGCTGCCTTGGCAGGAACTAATGGGGATCCATAATAAACCCCAGGAAGAGTAGCCGCTGCCATGCCAGGAACTAATGGGGATCCATAATAAACCCCAGGAAGAGTAGCCGCTGCCTTGGCAGGAACTAATGGGGATCCATAATTAACCCCAGGAAGAGTAGCTGCTGCCTTGGCAGGAACTAATGGGGATCCATAATAAACCCCAGGAAGAGTAGCCGCTGCTTTGGCAGGAACTAATGGGGATCCATAATAAACCCCAGGAAGAGTAGCCGCTGCCTTGGCAGGAACTAATGGGGATCCATAATAAACCCCAGGAAGAGTAGCCGCTGCCTTGGCAGGAACTAATGGGGATCCATAATAAACCCCAGGGAGATTAGCCGCTGCTTTGGCAGGAACTAATGGGGATCCATAATAAACCCCAGGAAGAGTAGCCGCTGCCTTGGCAGGAACTAATGGGGATCCATAATAAACCCCAGGAAGAGTAGCCGCTGCCTTGGCAGGAACTAATGGGGATCCATAATAAACCCCAGGAAGAGTAGCCGCTGCCTTGGCAGGAACTAATGGGGATCCATAATAAACCCCAGGAAGATTAGCCGCTGCTTTGGCAGGAACTAATGGGGATCCATAATAAACCCCAGGAAGAGTAGCCGCTGCCTTGGCAGGAACTAATGGGGATCCATAATAAACCCCAGGAAGAGTAGCCGCTGCCTTGGCAGGAACTAATGGGGATCCATAATAAACCCCAGGAAGAGTAGCCGCTGCCTTGGCAGGAACTAATGGGGATCCATAATAAACCCCAGGAAGATTAGCCGCTGCTTTGGCAGGAACTAATGGGGATCCATAATAAACCCCAGGAAGATTAGCCGCTGCTTTGGCAGGAACTAATGGGGATCCATAATAAACCTCAGGAAGAGTAGCAGGAACCAGTAGGGGCCTTTCTTTGTGAGGCAGTGGAAAACCTCCCTGGTCTTTGTGATTGAATCTGTGTTATGAAATTCACTGCTTGACTGAGGGACCTTACAGATAATTGTATGTGTGGGGGGTACAGAGATGAGGTAGTCATCATGTTAAACACTATTATGGCACACAGAGTGAGTCCATTCAACTTATTATGTGACTTGTTGAGCACATTTTTATATCTGAATTTATTCAGGCTTGACATAACAAAGGGGTTGACTCAAGAAATGTTTAAAAACATAACTCCACTTAGACATTATGGGGTATATTGTGTGTGTAGACTAGTGACAAAAATCTAAATTGAATCAATTTTAAATTCAGGCTGTAACACAACAACATGTGGAAAAAGTCAAGATGTATGAATACTTTCTGAAGACCCTGTATTCTATATCTACAGTATCTCTATAATTTTAGGGTGTATAATAATAACTTCGTTATTTTGTGAAGTCTATATTATGTACAGTATACTGTAGGTTTGTATTTACAGTATGTTTGTATTGTCTTACCTTTCAAAGCCAATCTGACGTATAGATTTCTCCCACGTTGAACCTGAACAAAATCACAAGAGCATTTCATAAGAGCAGGTATAGATTAAGAGCATTTCATAAGAGCAGGTACAGATTAAGAGCATTAAATAAAATCAGGTACAGATTAAGAGCATTTCATAAGAGCAGGTACAGATTAAGAGCATTTCATAAGAGCAGGTACATATTAAGAGCATTTCATGAGAGCAGATACCGATTAAGAGCATTTCATAAGAGCAGGTACAGATTAAGAGCATTTCATAAGAGCAGGTACAGATTAAGAGCATTTCATAAGAGCAGGTACAGATTAAGAGCATTTCATAAAATCAGGTATAGATTAAGAGCATTTCATAAGAGCAGGTACAGATTAAGAGCATTTCATAAGAGCAGGTACAGATTAAGAGCATTTCATAAGAGCAGGTATAGATTAAGAGCATTTCATAAGAGAAGGTACAGATTAAGAGCATTTCATAAGAGCAGGTACAGATTAAGAGCATTTCATAAGAGCAGGTACATATTAAGAGCATTTCATAAGAGCAGATACAGATTAAAAGCATTTCATACGAGCAGGTACAGATTAAGAGCCTTTCATAAGAGCAGGTACAGATTAAGAGTATTTCATAAAAGCAGGTACAGATTAAGAGCATTTCATAAGAGCAGGTACAAATTAAGAGCATTTCATAAGAGCAGATACCGATTAAGAGCATTTCATAAGAGCAGGTACAGATTAAGAGCATTTCATAAGAGCAGGTACAGATTAAGAGCATTTCATAAAATCAGGTATAGATTAAGAGCATTTCATAAAAGCAGGTATAGATTACGAACATTTCATAAGAGCAGGTACAGATTAAGAGCATTTCATAAGAGCAGGTACAGATTAAGAGCATTTCATAAGAACAGTTATAGATTAAAACCATTTCATAAGAGCAGGTACAGATTAAGAGCAGGTACAGATTAAGAGCAGGAATAGCGCTTGGTTGATTTAGACACTTGATTGAGCTACTTTCACTACTAGTTTGGAGTGTTCCTGAGTACCATTCTTAAAGACACATTTCCAGGTATTCTATTATTTTATATTCACCTCATGGCTAAAATTACCCACAGCGGATAACGCACAAAATGATCCACGGCTGATAATGCACAAAATGACCCACGGACAATAAAGCACAAAATTACCCACGGCGGATAACGCACAAAATGATCCACGGCTGATAATGCACAAAATGATCCGCGGCAGATAACGCACAAAATGACCCACGGCTGATCATGCACAAAATGATCCACGGCTGATAATGCACAAAATGATCCACGGCGGATAACGCACAAAATGATCCACGGCTGATAATGCACAAAATGATCCACGGCTGATAATGCACAAAATGATCCACGGCAGATAACGCACAAAATTACCCACGGCGGATAACGCACAAAATGACTCACGGACAATAAAGCACAAAATGACCCACGGCGGATAACGCACAAAATGACCCACGGCGGATAACGCACAAAATGACCCACGGACGATAACGCACAAAATGACCCACGGCCGATAACACACAAAATTATCCACGGCTGATAATGCCTTTGTTCCAGTGCCAAGGAAAACACATCATCACCTTGTGACTGAAGACTACAGACTAATCTAGAATAATGACAAATCAATTTAGAGGTGTGTGTGTGTGTGTTTTCTCAATTACTTAGCAGAGTATTTTGGTGTTGAATATCACACTGATGGAGGTTCAGTTGTGACATTTTGACTTCAAAGGCAGATGGTCTTATAACTAACTACATGTAATACACCTTCTGACCCCTCTTTATTATTTTATTCTCTTATCTCTCTCTATCTCTACTGCTCTCTCTCTCAACACAGACACACCTTCCTTCTGACATCTCTTCATCATTTTATCTTCTTATCTCTCTCTATCTCTACTGCTCTCTCTCTCAACACAGACACACCTTCCTTCTGACATCTCTTCATCATTTTATCCTCTTATCTCTCTCTATCTCTACTGCTCTCTCTCAACACAGACACACCTTCCTTCTGACATCTCTTCATCATTTTATCCTCTTATCTCTCTCTATCTCTACTGCTCTCTCTCAACACAGACACACCTTCCTTCTGACATCTCTTCATCATTTTATCCTCTTATCTCTCTCTATCTCTACTGCTCTCTCTCTCAACACAGACACACCTTCCTTCTGACATCTCTTCATCATTTTATCCTCTTATCTCTCTACAAATTGGTTCTCTCTCTCTCTCTCTCTCTCTCTCTCTCTCTCTCTCTCTCTCTCTCTCCCTCTCTTCCTCTCTCTCTCTCTCTTCGAGTCCTTAAAAAAGTATGCAGTATTTTGTTTTTTTATGTATTATTTCTTACATTGTTAC
This sequence comes from Salmo trutta, assembly GCF_901001165.1. NCBI lineage: Eukaryota > Metazoa > Chordata > Actinopteri > Salmoniformes > Salmonidae > Salmo > Salmo trutta. The sequence continues at coordinate 49,473,498 of NC_042977.1, forward strand.
CCCAGGAAATCTTAAGTCTTATTACATACAGCCGGGAAGAACTATACAAGCAGATACAAGCAGATCCTCTGTTCGGACCACCACCCAGGACAGTGGATCTAATCCCAGAAGCCGACCCAAAACAACGGCGCCGCAGAAGGGGCAGATGATCAGGCTCCGTAGACGGGCACATCGCCCACCGCTCCCGAGTATACTACTCGCCAATGTCCAGTCTCTTGACCACAAGGTAGATGAAATTCGAGCAAGGGTTGCCTTCCAGAGAGACGTCAGAGATTGTAACATTCTCGTCAGTTATCGTCACAGCTGTGTACATTCCCCCTCAAGCAGACACCAAGATGGCCCTCAAGGAACTTCTCTTGACTCTATGTAAACTGGAAACCATATATCCTGAGGCTGCATTTATTGTAGCTGGGTATTTTAACAAAGCAAATTTGAGAACAAGGCTACCTAAATTCTATCAGCATATTGATTACACTACGCACGGGGGTAATACACTCGACCACTGCTACTCTAACTTCCGCGATACATACAAAGCCCCGGCGACGCCCTCCCTTCGGCAAATCCGACCACGACGCCATCTTGCTCCTACCGTCTTATAGGCAGAAACTCAAACAGGATGTACCAGTGACTAGAACCATTCAACGCTGGTCTGACCAATCGAAATCCACGCTTCAAGATTGTTTTGATCACGCGGACTGGGATATGTTCCGGGTAGCCTCAGAGAATAACATCGACCTATACGCTGATTCGATGAGTGAGTTTATAAAGAAGTGCATTGGAGATGTTGTACCCACTGTGACTATAAAAACCTTCCCTAACCAGAAACCGTGGATGGATGACGGCATTCGCGCAAAGAGAACTGAAAGCGCGAACCACCTCATTTAACCATGGAAAGATGTCTGGGAATCTGTCTGAAATATAAACAGTATAGTTATTCCCTCCGCAAGGCAATCAAACACGCAAAATGCCGTTATAGGGACAAAGTGGAGTCGCAATTCAACGGCTCAGACACGAGACGTATGTGTCAGGGTCTACAGACAATCACGGACTACAAAAAGAAAACCACATCACAGACACCAACAACGCGCTTCCAGACAAACTAAACACCTTCTTTGCCGGCTTTGAGGATAATACAGTGGCACCGTCACAGCCCGCTAACGAGAACTGCGCCACCCCCCCTGTCCTTCTCTGTGGCCGACGTGAGTAAAACATTTAAACGTGTTAACCCTCGCAAGGCTGCTGGCCCAGACGACACCCCTAGCCGTGTCCTCAGAGCATGCGCAGACCAGCTGGCTGGTGTGTTTACGGACATATTCAATCATCCTATCCCAGTCTGCTGTCCCCACATGCTTCAAGATGGCCACCATTTTTCATGTACCCCAAGAAGGCAAAGATAACTGAACTAAATAACTATTGACCCGTAGCACTCACTTCTGTCATCATGAAGTGCTTTGAGAGACTAGTCAAGGATCATATTACCTCCACCTTACCTGACACCCTAGACCCACTTCAGTTTGCATACCGCCCTAATAGGTCCACAAATGATGCAATCGCCATTACACTGCACACTGCCCTATCCCATCTGGACAAGAGGAAAACATATGTAAGATTGCTGTTCATTGACTACAGCTCAGCCTTCAACACCATAGTACCCTCCAAACTCATCATTAAGCTGGAGGCCCTGGGCCTCAACCTCGCCCTGTGCAACTGGGTCCTTGACTTTCTGACGGGCCGTCCCCAGGTGGTGAAGGTAGGAAACAACATCTCCACCTCGCTGAACCTCAACACTGGGGCCCCACAAGGGTGCGTGCTCAGCCCCCTCCTGTACTCCCTGTTCACCCACGACTGCGTGGCCATGCACGCCTCCAACTCAATCATCAAGTTTGCAGATGACACAATAGTAGTGGGCTTGATTACCAACAAGGACGAGACGGCCTACAAGGAGGATGTGAGGGCACTCAGAGTGTGGTGTCAGGAAAACAACCTCTCACTCAACATCAACAAAATGAAGGAGCTGATCGTGGACTTCAGGAAACAGCAGAGGGAGCACCCCCTATCCACATCGAAGGGACAGTAGTAGAGAAAGTGGAACATTTTAAGTTCCTCGGCGTACACATCAACGACAAACTGAAATGGTCCACCCACACAGACAGCGTGGTGAAGAAGGCGCAACAGCACCTCTTCAACCTCAGGAGGCTGAAGAAGTGTGGCTTGTCACCCAAACCCCTGACTAACTTTTACAGATCCACAATTGAGAGCATCCTGTAGAGCTGTATCACAGCCTGGCACGGCAACTGCTCCGCCCACAACCGCAAGGCTCTCCAGAGTGTGGTGCGGTCTGCACAACGCATCCCCGGGGACAAAATACCTGCCCTCCAGGACACCTACATCACCCGATGTCACAGGAAGGCAAAAAATATAATCAATATCACTTGAATAATGTATTCATATCTTACATTACTCATATTATATGTATATACTGTATTTTATACCATATATAGCACCTTGCCCATGCTGCTCGGCCATCGCTCATCCATATATTTATATGTACATATTCTCATTCACCCCTTTTAGATTTGTGTGTATTAAGTAGTTGTTGTGGAATTGTTAGATCACTTGTTAGATATTACTGCACTGTCGGGAACTAAAAGCACAAGCATTTCGCTAAACTCGCATTAACATCTGTTAACCGTGTGTTATGTGACCAATAAAAATGTGATTTGATTTGAACAGAGGCCTAGAAACATCCATCCATGTTGGTGGAAGCCGAGAAGGCAGCTCAGTACATCTTTTCTTGGCGGAGGTGTTTAACGTTAACAGGAAGCCCAGCAGCAGTCGACACTAGAATAACACAGTGTGTCTGGTTTGCTCTTTGGCTCTTTTCAGACCAAGAGGACTGTCTTGAAACAGGAAACCCTTCAAGTCACAACCTCGACATAACAACCACAGTAATGTTAGGAATGTCCAGGTCCAAATATTTGTAACACCTAACTTCTCCCAGCCCAAACTGAGGAGCATACAGGTGTATGGAGGGTGTGTGGGTCTGTGTGTGTGGGGGGGGGGGGACGAACTGTATTGTAGACTATAGCATTCCTCATATAACATCGCGCATTAGCAATGACATAAGTAACATCGGAAGGAAGGTGACATGTGTGATACAGAATAATCTGCGGAGAGGCGAGTTGCTGAAGAACCTGTCCTGGGTTTTATTATAACCGCCTCAAAATATAAAAAGCCATAAGTGTTCACTGAGCCAATAACTAATCATTATCACTGACTCTACTATCAACTAACTTATCCATATCACTGACTCTACTATCAACTAACTTATCCATATCACTGACTCTATTATCAACTAACTTATCCATATCACTGACTCTACTATCAACTAACTTATCCATATCACTGACTCTATTTTCAACTAACGTATCCATATCACTGACTCTACTATCAACTAACTTATCCATATCACTGACTCTACTATCAACTAACTTATCCATATCACTCTCTTTCATTAACTAACTTATCCATATCACTCTCTTTCATTAACTAACTTATCCATATTACTGACTCTATTATCAACTAACTTATCCATATCACTCTCTTTCATTAACTAACTTATCCATATCGCTGACTCTATTATCAACTAACTTATCCATATCGCTGACTCTTTCATTAACTAACTTATCCATATCACTGACTCTATTAGCAACTAACTTATCCATATCACTGACTCTATTATCAACTAACTTATCCATATCACTGACTCTATTATCAACTAACTTATCCATATCCCTGACTCTTTCATTAACTAACTTATCCATATCACTGACTCTTTCATTAACTAACTTATCCATATCACTGACTCTATTATCAACTAACTTATCCATATCACTGATTCTACTATCAACTAACTTATCGATATCACTGACTCTATTCTCAACTAACTTATCCATATCACTGACTCTACTATCAACTAACTTATCCATATCGCTGACTCTATTATCAACTAACTTATCCATATCACTGACTCTACTATCAACTAACTTATCCATATCGCTGACTCTACTATCAACTAACTTATCCATATCGCTGACTCTATTATCAACTAACTTATTCATATCACTGACTCTACTATCAACTAACTTATCCATATCACTCTCTTTCATTAACTAACTTATCCATATCACTCTCTTTCATTAACTAACTTATCCATATCGCTGACTCTATTATCAACTAACTTATCCATATCGCTGACTCTTTCATTAACTAACTTATCCATATCGCTGACTCTATTATCAACTAACTTATCCATATCACTGACTCTATTAGCAACTAACTTATCCATATCACTGACTCTATTATCAACTAACTTATCCATATCACTGACTCTTTCATTAACTAACTTATCCATATCACTGACTCTTTCATTAACTAACTTATCCATATGGCTGACTCTATTATCAACTAACTTATCCATATCACTCTCTTTCATTAACTAACTTATCCATATCACTGACTCTATTATCAACTAACTTATCCATATCACTGACTCTATTAGCAACTAACTTATCCATATCACTGACTCTATTATCAACTAACTTATCCATATCACTACCTCTATTATCAACTAATTTATCCATATCACTGGCTCTTTCATTAACTAACTTATCCATATCGCTGACTCTATTATCAACTAACTTATCCATATCACTGACTCTTTCATTAACTAACATTTCGCTGACTCTATTATTAACTAACTTAACTAAATCCTTGACTCTCATGAACTAACTTAATTATATCACTGACTCTTTCCTTAAATAACTTATCTTGACCCTGTCAGACTACTGGCTTGACTCTGTCAGACTACTTTACCCTGTCAGGCTACTGGCTTTACCCTGTCAGACTACTGGCTTTACCCTGTCAGACTACTTTACCCTGTCAGACTACTTTACCCTGTCAGACTACTGGCTTGACCCTGTCAGACTACTGGCTTTACCCTGTCAGACTACTGGCTTTACCCTGTCAGACTACTGGCTTTACCCTGTCAGACTACTTTACCCTGTCAGACTACTGGCTTTACCCTGTCAGACTACTGGCTTTACCCTGTCAGACTACTGGCTTTACCCTGTCAGACTACTGGCTTTACCCTGTCAGACTACTTTACCCTGTCAGGCTACTGGCTTTACCCTGTCAGACTACTGGCTTTACCCTGTCAGACTACTGGCTTTACCCTGTCAGACTACTGGCTTTACCCTGTCAGGCTACTGGCTTGGCCCTGTCAGACTACTGGCTTTACCCTGTCAGACTACTTTACCCTGTCAGGCTACTGGCTTTACCCTGTCAGACTACTGGCTTTACCCTGTCAGACTACTTTACCCTGTCAGACTACTGGCTTTACCCTGTCAGACTACTGGCTTTACCCTGTCAGACTACTGGCTTTACCCTGTCAGACTACTGGCTTTACCCTGTCAGACTACTTTACCCTGTCAGACTACTGGCTTTACCCTGTCAGACTACTGGCTTTACCCTGTCAGACTACTGGCTTGGCCCTGTCAGACTACTGGCTTTACCCTGTCAGACTACTGGCTTTACCCTGTCAGACTACTGGCTTTACCCTGTCAGACTACTTTACCCTGTCAGACTACTGGCTTTACCCTGTCAGACTACTGGCTTGACCCTGTCAGACTACTGGCTTGGCCCTGTCAGACTACGTTACCCTGTCAGGCTACTGGCTTTACCCTGTCAGACTACTGGCTTGACCCTGTCAGACTACTGGCTTGGCCCTGTCAGACTACTGGCTTTACCCTGTCAGACTACTTTACCCTGTCAGACTACTGGCTTTACCCTGTCAGACTACTGGCTTTACCCTGTCAGACTACTGGCTTTACACTGTCAGACTACTGGCTTGGCCCTGTCAGACTACTGGCTTGGCCCTGTCAGACTACTGGCTTTACCCTGTCAGACTAGTGGCTTGGCCCTGTCAGACTACTGGCTTTACCCTGTCAGACTACTGGCTTTACCCTGTCAGGCTACTGGCTTTACCCTGTCAGGCTACTGGCTTTACCCTGTCAGACTACTGGCTTTACCCTGTCAGACTACTTTACCCTGTCAGACTACTGGCTTTACCCTGTCAGACTACTGGCTTGGCCCTGTCAGACTACTGGCTTGGCCCTGTCAGACTACTTTACCCTGTCAGACTACTGGCTTTACCCTGTCAGACTACTTTACCCTGTCAGACTACTGGCTTTACCCTGTCAGACTACTGGCTTTACCCTGTCAGACTACTGGCTTTACCCTGTCAGGCTACTGGCTTTACCCTGTCAGACTACTGGCTTTACCCTGTCAGACTACTGGCTTTACCCTGTCAGACTACTGGCTTTACCCTGTCAGACTACTGGCTTTACCCTGTCAGACTACTTTACCCTGTCAGACTACTGGCTTTACCCTGTCAGACTACTGGCTTTACCCTGTCAGACTACTGGCTTTACCCTGTCAGGCTACTGGCTTTACCCTGTCAGACTACTGGCTTTACCCTGTCAGACTACTGGCTTTACCCTGTCAGACTACTTTACCCTGTCAGACTACTGGCTTTACCCTGTCAGACTACTGGCTTTACCCTGTCAGACTACTTTACCCTGTTACACTATTTTTTTTGTACCCTTTTTTCTCCCCAATTTTGTGGTATCCAACTCCCGTACGGACTCGGGAGAGGTGAACATCGAGAGCCGTGCGTCCTCCGAAACACAACCCAACCAAGCCGCACTGCTTCTTGACACAATGCCCGCTGGAGGCCAGCCGCACCAATGTGTCGGAGGAAACACCGTACACCTGGCGACCTGGTCAGCGTGCACTGCACCCGGCCCGCCACAGGAGTCGCTAGTGCGCGATGAGACAAGGATATCCCTGCCGGCCAAACCCTCCCCTACGACGCTGGGGCCAATTGGGCGCCGCCCCATGGGCCTCCCGGCCGCGGCCGGCTGCGACAGAGCCTGGACTCGAACCCAGAATCTCGGGTGGTACAGCTAGCACTGCGATGCACCCGGGAGGCTGCCTGTCAGATTACTTTACCCTGTCAGATTACTGCTGTAGATTTGACAGTTTCATTGCATTCTTCTCTCTCCCTTGATCCTGATAGTCTAGTGCTGCACGCTTTTCCACTGGCCATATTTAAACGCTGTCACATTTACAGTGTGACTATAATATAATGATAAATAATATTACGTATTAATAATATATAATTACTTTCTATCTGCCCAGGGAGGGAGGTGTCAAATTTAGCAGGAGGGCCGTGGTGGTGGTTGGGGTGAATTTATATGTGGCTGGGGATGAGGGCTGTATTTAAACCTCAGCCCAAAGCAGTGAGGAGAGAGAGAGAGAGAGAGAGAGAGAGAGAAGATCCAGAGCAGGAAGAGGAACAGTAGGAGGAGGAGGAGGAGGAACAGGAGGAACAGGGGGAGGAGGAGGAAAAGGAGGAAGAGGTGCAGGAGGAGGACAAGGAGGAGGAACAGTAGGAGGAACAGGAGCAGGAGGAGGAAAAGGAGGAGGAGGAGGAACAGTAGGAGGAGGAGGAGCAGGAGGAGGAACAGGAGGAGGAGCAGGAGGAGGAACAGGAGGAGGAGGAGGAAAAGGAGGAAGAGGAGGAACAGGAGGAGGAACAGGAGTAGGAGGAGGAGCGAGACAAGCAGGCCTGCTCCTGTCTGCTCCTGTCTATTAATCTCCGTTCTCCCTGCTCTGCTTAGTAGCAGCTGTCTGTCACCATGTTAGCTTAGTGAGGTAGTCAGTCCATTCATACATGTCAAGTTATGACCCTAATGGCTTATTTGGCTCTGGCCAATAAAGAAGCACAGGAAATGATGTACACTATCCTGAGATAAGATCAGAACTGTTTCAGAATGAGAGAAAGCTTCTTGTCCATATCCCCGTGGTCTAGCCAAAACGAAAGGGGTGTAGAGATGTTAGATCTGGATAGACGACCTACTATAAATAATGATTTTTGTTTTGACAGGCATTAGTAATGTACAGTACTAAGGAAATACCAACATCTTCACATATTATTTGTCACGTCCTGACCATAGTAAGTTGTTATTTTCTATGGTCAGGGCGTGACAGGGGGGTGTTTGTCCGTTTTTGTATTTCTATGTTTAGTTTCTAGTTTTGTATTTCTAGGTTGGTTTTGTTTGGCATGACCTCCAATTAGAGGCAGCCGGTTGTCGTTGTCTCTAATTGGAGGCCATATTTTAAGTTGTCCCACCTGGGTTTTGTGGGTAGTGTTTGTTCTTCCTGCGTCACGGTTTGTTGTTTTGTTCCTTCAGTTTATTTTTTGTATCGCATTAAGTTCCACTGTCCAATAAATACGTGGAACGAAACCGACGCTGCATTTTGGTCCGATCATTGGAACAGACGTGACATTATTTGGATGAGTATCTGAACTGAGACCTGTAATTTAGAGGCCAGTTATGCAGTGACGTGTCATGAGTACATCAGTGATGTACAGAGGAAATACCAAAGTCTCCTACATAATTATATAATTCCATTGTACAGTATTTTTAACTTGATCTGACTTTAAATTTATCTCGGAAATCTGGAACTAAAATCTTGCGTAAATTTGGTCCGAATAAAACAGACAAAAAAAAAACCCCAACAACGTTCTGTTCAGATGTTATTGGTAATACAAAAGTCTTTCAGTCTAAAAAAAAAAAAAAAAAGGAGAAGGAATGTGTCTCCCTGTATCTGAAGGCTATTCACGTGTTAAATAAAACCTCTAAACCCTAGTCATTTATGCTGCAGCGCAGAGCAATAAAGAAATGCACAGTTTCATATAGGTATCTCTGTTTAATGTTGCGGGTAATTATAAAGAAAAAAAACTTTTTCTAATTGCCTCCCCCCCTCCCCTCCCCCTCCTTCTTTCCCTCCCTTCACACCCAATGATTTCCTTCCTTAATGCTAATGTTGGCAGCTGCTAGTAGCTACCAACGCATACTGCCTACTGTGCTGTACAGTGTTGCCCAAGGCGGTATGGTCATTATAACCATCTGAGGAAGGTAAATTGAAATGGAAAATGTATTTAGTTCCAGTTAAAACATGAGAGGCCCTTAGAACAAGGGGAGGGGGGGGGGGATCAGGGTTCTACCTTGTCTAGACACAGTGGAGTTTTACAACTGATAAGTGTTCCAGATGTCCAGTGAGTACACACAGGGCACTATTCACAACTCCCAACACCTCCCAACACCTCTCACAAAATTAAATCCCTCACATTGTTTCCTGTTTCAGCCTGTAAAAAGTTGTTCCCTTTCCCTTAATTTTCCATACACGATGAGAGTTTTACATCGCTAAACATCTCTGCCTTATCTCAACAACAACAACAAAAATATAGGTCGAATATCCCTTTGAGCATGATGAAGTTATTAATTACACATTTAGATGGTGTATCAATACACCCAGTCACTACAAAGATACAGGCGTCCTTCCTAACACAGTCGGACGGAACGGAAGGAAACCTCTCAGGGATTTCACCGTAAATGCCAACGGTGACTTTAAAACAGTTACAGAGTTTACAAGCATTTCGCTACACCCGCAATAACATCTGCTAAACACGTGTACGTGACCAATAAAATTTGATTTTGCATTGATAGGAGAAAGCTGAGGATGGATCAACAACATTGTAGTTACTCCACAATACTAACCTAAATGACACAGTGAAAAGAAGGAAGCCTGTACAGAATTAAAAATATTCTAAAACATGTGTCCTGTTTGCAACAAGGCACTAAAATAATACTGCAAAAAATGTGTCAAAGCAATTCACTTTTTGTACTGAAAACAAATTATTGTGTTCAGGGCAAATCCAATAGAACACATTACTGAGTACCACTCTCCATACGTTCAAGCATAGTGGTGGCTGCATCATGTTATGGGTATGCTTGTCATCGTTAAGGACTGGGGAGTTTTTCAGGATAAATAAGAAATGGAATGGAGTTAAGCACAGGCAAAATCCTAGAGGAAAATCTGGTTCAGTCTGCTTTCCACCAGACACTGGGACGTGAATTCACCTTTCAGCAGGACAATAACCTACAACACAATGACAAATCAACACTGGAGTTGCTTATCAAGAAGACAGAGAATGTTCCTGAGTGGCCGAGTTACAGTTTTGACTTAAATCTGCTTGAAAATCTATGGCAAGACCTGAAAATGGATGTCAGGCAATGATGAACAACCAATTTGACAGAGCTTGAAGAATGTTGAATTCCCCCCTTCTGACACCCAGGTGGCGACACCCATCTCTGCATGCCTGGCAGATATCTCAGGTTGGATGTCGGTCCCACCACCTCGAGCTCAACCTCGACAAGACGGAGCTGCTCTTCCTCCCGGGGAAGGTCTGCCCGCTCAAAGACCTCGCCATCACGGTGGACAACTCCACAGTGTCGCCCTCCCAGAGTGCAAAGAACATTGACGTGACCCTGGACAACACCCTGTCGTTCTCTGCAAACATCAAAGCAGTGACCGCTCCCTACCTCAAAACAGGAAGTGATGCAGGTCCTAGTCCAGGAAACTTGTCATCTCCCGTCTGGACTGCTGCAACCCTCTGTTGGCTGGGCTCCCCGTTTCTGCCATCAAACCTCTTCAATTTATCCAGAACGCTGCAGCCCACCTGGTGTTCAACCTTCCCAACTTATCCAGTACGCTGCAGCCCACCTGGTGTTCAACCTTCCCAACTTATCCAGTACGCTGCAGCCCGCCTGGTGTTCAACCTTCCCAACTTATCCAGAACGCTGCAGCCCACCTGGTGTTCAACCTTCCCAACTTATCCAGAACGCTGCAGCCCACCTGGTGTTCAACCTTCCCAACTTATCCAGAACGCTGCAGCCCACCTGGTGTTCAACCTTCCCAACTTATCCAGTACGCTGCAGCCCACCTGGTGTTCAACCTTCCCAACTTATCCAGAACGCTGCAGCCCACCTGGTGTTCAACCTTCCCAACTTATCCAGTACGCTGCAGCCCGCCTGGTGTTCAACCTTCCCAACTTATCCAGTACGCTGCAGCCCACCTGGTGTTCAACCTTCCCAACTTATCCAGTACGCTGCAGCCCACCTGGTGTTCAACCTTCCCAACTTATCCAGTACGCTGCAGCCCACCTGGTGTTCAACCTTCCCAACTTATCCAGTACGCTGCAGCCCACCTGGTGTTCAACCTTCCCAACTTATCCAGTACGCTGCAGCCCACCTGGTGTTCAACCTTCCCAACTTATCCAGTACGCTGCAGCCCGCCTGGTGTTCAACCTTCCCAACTTATCCAGAACGCTGCAGCCCACCTGGTGTTCAACCTTCCCAACTTATCCAGAACGCTGCAGCCCACCTGGTGTTCAACCTTCCCAAGTTCTTCCCATGTCACCCCACTCCTCCACACACTAGACTGGCTTCTAGTCGAAGCTCACATCCACTGCAAACAGTATCTTAAATAATCCTCCTCCTCACCTCGACCCCACCCCTCCTCAAGTAGCCAAGGTAGACAGTCTGGTTTTACATTATCCAGAACGCTGCAGCCCGCCTGGTGTTCAACCTTCCCAACTTATCCAGAACGCTGCAGCTCGCCTGGTGTTCAACCTTCCCAAGTTCTTCCCATGTCACCCTGCTCTTCCTCACACTCCACTGGCCTCCAGTTGAAGCTCTCATCCACATCTAGATCATGGTACATACCTATGGAGCAGCAAGAGGAACTGTCCCTACTCCCTACTTTCCAGGCTATGCTCAAACCCTACACCCCCAACCCGAGCACTCTGTTCTGCTACCTCAGGTCTCTTGACCTGTTGTTGTCCCTCCTAGCTATCTTAAGATAAATGCATTAACTTTAAGTCGCTCTCGATAAGAGTGTCAGCTAAATTACAAAAAACATTTTTTTTAAATAAGTAAATGTTGAACAATCCTGGTGTGGAAAGCATTTAAGAGACGTACACAAAAAGACTCACAGCTCTCAGAGACGTACCCATGAAAGATTCACAGCTGTAATCACTGCCAAATGAGATTCTAACATGTATTGACTCAGGGTGTTGAAACATAGATATATGAGTGTTTTATTTTTCATAAATGTTTTTATAAATGTTAGAATTTTTCTTACACTTTGACATTACAGAGTATTTTGGGTAGAACGTTGACGAAAAATAACAATAAATGGGTTCAGTAAGTCTGTGAGAACATGTTAGTGGGTTCAGTAAGTCTATGTTAGAACATGTTAGTGGGTTCAGTAAGTCTATGTGAGAACATGTTAGTGGGTTCAGTAAGTCTATGTTAGAACATGTTAGTGGGTTCAGTAAGTCTATGTTAGAACATGTTAGTGGGTTCAGTAAGTCTGTGAGAACATGTTACTGGGTTCAGTAAGTCTATGTTAGAACATGTTAGTGGGTTCAGTAAGTCTATGTGAGAACATGTTAGTGGGTTCAGTAAGTCTATGTGAGAACATGTTAGTGGGTTCAGTAAGTCTATGTTAGAACATGTTAGTGGGTTCAGTAAGTCTATGTTAGAACATGTTAGTGGGTTCAGTAAGTCTATGTGAGAACATGTTAGTGGGTTCAGTAAGTGTATGTTAGAACATGTTAGTGGGTTTAGTAAGTCTATGTTAGAACATGTTAGTAGGTTCAGTAAGGATAACTCTATCATACCTCCAATAAGTCAGAACACATTCTTGAGATAGCTAGTGGGATGTGGAATGCTGTTCAGATTAGTTTAGATGATAGTTCAGAAAAGTTGTTACCCTTCTCTGCATTGGAACCTGTGGAGATCAATGCATCCCCTAACTTAGCCCCCAGACACCAAAAGTGACACATCACCAAACTTAGCCCCCAGACACCAAAAGTGGTACATCTCCTAACTTAGCCTCCAGACACCAAAAGTGGTACATCTTCTAACTTAGCCCCCCAGACACCAAAAGTGGTACATCTCCTAACTTAGCCCCCAGACACCAAAGTGATACATCTCCTAACTTAGCCCCAGACACCAAAAGTGGTACTATGTACTGACTGAGCCCTCAGACACCAAAAGTGGTACTATGTACTGACTGAGCCCCCAGACACCAAAAGTGGTTCATCTCCTAACTTAGCCTCCAGACACCAAAAGTGGTACATCTCCTAACTTAGCCCCCAGACACCAAAAGTGGTACATCTCCAAACTTAGCCCCCAGACACCAAAGTGATACATCTCCTAACTTAGCCCCCAGACACCAAAAGTGGTACTATGTACTGACTGAGCCCTCAGACACCAAAAGTGGTACTATGTACTGACTGAGCATGGTGTGGAAACTAACCTAACCCTCAGGTGAGAGAGAGAGGTGAGCTACACCTGTACTGGGGTGATCAACAACCCCTCTTTCAACACTGAGGGTCAAAGTTCAAGCACACAAACAGTACACACCTACTTATTCTAGGGTATTCACTAGAATAATAGTAAAGACATCAAAACAATAAAATAACACACATGGAATCATGTAGTAACCAAAAAAACTGTTAAACAAATCAAAAGGTGTGAGGTGTGATGGGTCATTGTCCTGTTGAAAAACAAATGATAGTCCCACTAAGCGCAAACCAGATGGGATGGGCGTACTGCTGCAGAATGCTATAGTAGCCATGCTGGTTAAGTGTGCCTTGAATTCTAAACAAATCACTGACAGTGTCACCAGCAAAGCACCCCCACACCATCACACCTCCTCCTCCATGCTTTACGGTGGGAACCACACATGCGGAGATCATCCGTTCACCTACTCTACGTCTCACAAAGACACGCCGGTTGAAACCAAAAATCTCAATGTGGACTCATCAGACCAAAGGACAGATTTCCACCTGTGTAATGTCCATTGCTTGTGTTTCTTGGCCCAAGCAAGTCTCTTTTTCTTATTGGTGTCCTTCAGTAGTGGTTTCTTGGCAGCAATTCCACCATGAAGGCCTGATTCACTCAGTCTCCTCTGAACAGTTGATGTTGAGATGTGTCTGTTACTTGAACTCTGTGAAGCATTTATTTGGGCTGCAATTTCTGAGGCTGGTAATTCTAATGAACTTATCCTCTGCAGCGGAGGTAAGTCTGGGTCTTCCTTTCCTGTGGTGGTCCTCATGAGAGCCAGTTTCATCATAGCGCTTGATGGTTTTCACGACTGCTCTTGAAGAAACTTTCACATTTCTTGACATTTTCCGGATTGACTGACCTTCATGTCTTAAAGTAATGATGGACTGTCTTTTCTCTTGCCATAATATGGACTTTGTCTTTTACCAAATAGGGCTATCTTCTGTATACCACCCCTACCTTGTCACAACACAACTGATTTGCTCAAACGCATTAAGAAGGAAATAAATTCCACAAATTAACAAGGCACACCTGTTAATTGAAACGCATTCCAGGTGACTACCTCATGAAGCTGGTTGAGAGAATGCCAAGAGTGTGCAAAGATGTCATCAAGGCAAAGGGTGGCTACTTTGAAGAATCTAAAACATAAAATATATTTTGATTTTTAAAACACTTTTTTTGGTTACTACATGATTCCATGTTTTATTTAATCATTTTTTAATGTCTTCACAATTATTCTACAATGTAGAAAATAGTAAAAAATAAAGAAAAACCCTTGAACGAGTAGGTGTGTCCAAACTTTTGACTGGTACTGTACATGTAACGAATGGAACAGGAACATGGTCTGTACTTACAGTTGAAGCGGGGGTCAACAGAGTTAGAGTTAAGTCAGGGTACAGACTCAGTAGTGAGGGTCAACAGAGTTAGAGTTAAGCCAGGGTACAGACTCAGTAGTGAGGGTCAACAGAGTTAGAGTTAAGTCAGGGTACAGACTCAGTAGTGGGGGTTAACAGAGTTAGGGTTAAGTCAGGGTACAGACTCAGTAGCGGGGGTCCACAGAGTTAGGGTTAAGTCAGGGTACAGACTCAGTAGTGAGGGTCAACAGAGTTTGGGTTAAGTCAGGGTACAGACTCAGTAGTGAGGGTCAACAGAGTTTGGGTTAAGTCAGGGTACAGACTCAGTAGCGGGGGTCAACAGAGTTAGAGTTAAGTCAGGGTACAGACTCAGTAGTGGGGGTTAACAGAGTTAGGGTTAAGTCAGGGTACAGACTCAGTAGCGGGGGTCAACAGAGTTAGAGTTAAGTCAGGGTACAGACTCAGTAGTGGGGGTTAACAGAGTTTGGGTTAAGTCAGGGTACAGACTCAGTAGTGGGGGTCAACAGAGTTAGGGTTAAGTCAGGGTACAGACTCAGTACTCACAGTTGAAGGCGCGGTCTATGTTGTTCCCGGCCAGTAGGCTGTTGACAGTGATCTGATAGATGATGTGGAAGAGCAGGAAGCTGAGACTGCTGAAGCACAGGGACATGAGCAGACGCCCCGTGTGGCCTGGAGGACAAATAACAACAAGGAACTTTAACTTCTTACATTTATTAGACAAGGATGATGCACAGCAAGGGCCTCAGAATTGAACACTAAAGCACTTTCTGCCCCTTCCCTGCCAAACTCCCTCCAGCCTATGCTTATTTCAACCCAATTGAGGGGAAGTCAATGAGTACACACATTTGGAAGAAGGGGGATAAAGTTAATTTGTTTTCATTGGGAAATCAAAGAATGCATTCACAAGTGCCTCTGGAACACAGAGACAGAGACAGAGACAAAGACATAGACATAGACAGAGACAGAGAGAGAGAGAGAGAGAGAGAGAGAGACACTTGTCTTGAGTAAAAGCCTAATTGGATTTATACCAAAACATCGCATAACTGATCATATTTACACCCTACACACCCTGATAGATAAACATGTCCACCAAAATAATACCAAAATATACGCTTGCTTTATCGACTTCCAAAAAGCATTTGATTCTATTTGGCATACAGGACTGTTCTACAAAGTTATTGAAAGTGGTGTAGGGGGTAAAACATATGACATAATTAAATCAATGTATACTGGCAATACGTGCAGCATTAAAATTGGTAAGAAAAGGACAGAATTCTTTAACCAGGGGCGGGGCCTTTGCCAGGGTTGCAATCTGAGCCCTGCACTCTTCAATATTTACATTAACGAATTGGCCACTATTCTAGAAAAATCCTCAGCCCCTGGTGTTAGTCTCTACAATTCAGAAGTTAAATGCCTACTCTTCGCAGATGACATATGCCTGCTGTCACCCACAGCACATGGCCTACAGCAAAGCCTGGACCTGCTAGAGCAGTACTGCCAGACCTGGGCCCTGGCAGTAAACCCCAAAAAGACTAAAATAATGATTTTCCAGAGAAGATCCAGATCTCAGGGAATTAGACCAAAGTTCATATATAGAGTACTGTACACACTACAATTACTGAGGTTTAAATATATATAGTACTGTACGCACTACAATTACTTAGGTTTAAAAATAAGCTCAACTGGACACCTTAATGATGTAGTGAATGAACTGAGAGAGAAAGCACGCAGGGCATTCTACGCCATTAAAAAGCAAATTCAAATTGAAATACCTATTAAAATTTGGCCAAAACTAATTGAATATGTCATTGAACCAATAGCACTCTATGGCAGCGAGGTGTGGGGTCCACTTGCAAAACAAGATTTCATCAAATGGGACAAACATCCCATTGAAACCCTGCATGCAGAGTTCTGTAAGATTCTCCTACATGTCCAGAGGAAAACTACAAACAATGCATGCAGGGCAGAATTAGGCCAATATCCACTAATAATAAAAACTCAAAAAAGAGCAATTCAGTTTTGGAAACATCTAAAATACAGTGACCCCCTCTCATATCATTACCAAGCCCTGCAATGCCAAGAGCTAAGCAAAGAAAAGAGTCCCCTCATCCAGCTGGTCCTGGGGCTGAGTTCACAAACCTGTTCTACTAACACACTGAAGCCTCAGGACCCTCATCCAGCTGGTCCTCGGGCTGAGTTCACAAACCTGTTCTACTAACACACTGAAGCCTCAGGACCAGAACATCCAATCAATCAGAATAAACCAAATTACAACACAGTCAAAACAAAACTACATTGCTTATTGGGAAACACAAGCGCAAACAAAGCAAAATGCAGTGCTATCTGGCCCAAAATAGACAGTACACCATGGCTAACTATTTACCATGGTTACTGATCAAAACCTTAGAAAAACCTTGACAAAGTACAGGCTCAGTGAGCACAGCCTTGCCATTGAGAAGGGTAGACACAGGAAAACCTGGCTCCCTGTAGAGGAAAGGCTGTGCAACCACTGCACAACAGCAGAACCTGAGACAGAGCTGCATTTCCTGACAAAATGTAAAAAATATAAAACAATTAGAGAGTGTCATTTTCCCAAATTTGAAACCCTTATTCAAGGTTTCAAAGACCTCTCTGATGAGGATAGGCTACCCGTCCTGTTGGGGGAGGACGCAGAGAGCTGTGTGTTGGCAGCGCACTACATTGCTGCCTGCCATAAGTTGAGGGACAGTGTCTGACAGACCAATAAACCTGCACATGTCCTCTAATGTATGCTTATTGTTATTGTTCAATGTATGGTTATTTTGACCCTTGGTTATTGTTGTTACTGTTGTCCTGTTGACAATTTTGATTCTCATTTTTATTTATTTTTATACTGTAAATATCCAAAATAAGCTATGACAATATGTACATTGTTACGTCGTGCCAATAAAGCGAATTGAATTGAATTGAATTGAGAGACAGATACAGAGAGAGAAAGCAAGAGAGAGAGAGAGTGAGACAGAGAGAGAGAGCAAGAGACACAGAGAGAGAGGGAGAGAGGGAGAGAGAGAGAGAGAGACAGAGACAGAGACAGAAACAGAGAGAGAGAGAGAGAGAGAGAGAGCAAGAGACAGAGAGAGAGAGCAAGAGAGAGGGAGACAGAGAGAGAGAGAGAGCAAGAGACAGCGAGAGAGAGAGACAGGGAGAGAGAGAGAGACAGGGAGAGAGAGAGAGAGAGACAGAGAGAGAGAGAGAGAGAGAGAGAGAGAGAGAAAACCTCTACAGCTGCTCCACACATGAGCCAGGTTTTATTACACACCTACAGGTATTTGGGATAATTGTGGTTAATAGCTGTTATGGTGATAATAGAATACAGTAGGATTAATTAACAGACCTCCCGTCACACAGAGGAAGTGAACATTCCCATCCTCAGGGGTCAAAAACTTCATTAAAATAATACCACCACCATTTTGACATTGATGTTGCAGTGACAGGGGAAGTGTAACCGAGGTGATTCAGTGAACCATGCTAGCATGATGAGTAACTTTGCCTGTTGACTTGTGTTAGAACCATTGAGTTCATGCATTTACTATAGTTTAGAGGGCACAGTCTTGGGGCAGGGGATTTGAACATGGGTTTATGCTCGCTTCGAGGCAAGCAACACAGAAGCAAGCATGAGAGCACCAGCTGTTCCGGACTGACTGTGTGATCACGCTCTCTGAAGCCGATGTGAGCAAGACCTTTAAACAGGTCAACATTCACAAGACTGCAGGGCCAGACGGATTACCAGGACGTGTACTCAAAGCATGTACGGACCAACTGGCAAGTGTCTTCACTGATATTTTCAACCTCTCCCTGACTGAGTCTGTAATATCTACATGTTTCAAGCAGACCACCATAGTCCCTGTGCCCAAGAATACTAAGGTAACCTGCTTAAATGACTACCGACCCATAGCACTCACGTTGGTAGCCATGAAGTGCTTTGAAAGGCTGGTCATGGCTCACATCAACACCATTATCCCAGAAACCCTAGACCCACTACAAGTCGCATACCGCCCCAACAGATCCACAGATGACCCTGTGGCTCAGTTGGTAGAGCATGGTGTTTGCAACGCCAGCATGGTGTTTGCAACGCCAGGGTTGTGAGTTTGATTCCCAGTACAAAAAAGAAAAAAAAATGCATGAAATGAAATGTATGCATTCACTACTGTAAGTCACTCTGGATAAGAGTGTCTACTAAAATGTAAATGTAATGATGCAATCTCCATTGCACTCCAAACTGCCCTTTCCCACCTGGACAAAAGGAATACCTATGTGAGAATGCTATTCATTGACTAC
Source organism: Salmo trutta (assembly GCF_901001165.1). Lineage (NCBI taxonomy): Eukaryota > Metazoa > Chordata > Actinopteri > Salmoniformes > Salmonidae > Salmo > Salmo trutta. The sequence continues at coordinate 49,492,513 of NC_042977.1, forward strand.
AGCTCAGCATTCAACACCATAGTACATATAAAGCTCATCAATAAAATAAAGACACTGGGACTAAACACCTCCCTATGCAACTGTACTTCCTGAAGGGCTGCCCCCAGGTGGTAAGGGCAGGCAACAACATCTGCCATGCTGATCATCAACATGGGGGCCCCTCAGGGGTATGTGCTCAGTCCCCTCCTGTACTCTGGGGGGGGGGGTGTCTTGGGCAAGTTGCTGCAGGGGGTGCTGAGATGTTGGCTGGGTTAGCCAGGTGGAAAGCTTGACCAGCCGTACTGGTCACCGCTGTATATAGCCTCGTTATTGTGTAACTTTTTTTTTTTTTTAATTCTTATTATTATTATTATTATTTTTTTACTTTAGTTTTTCTTAAAACTGCATTGTTGTTTAAGGGCTTGTAAAGTAAGCATTTTACAGTAATGTTTATACCTGTGTTAGTCGGCAAATGTGACAAATAAAATTAGATTTGTACAACAAAAAACAAAAAGTGTCCAGCCTACTTATCGGAACAGACTGCCTGACAGTAACAGAGCAAGCAGCCACAGTCTCAAACAGTTCCACTTCTGATTGGACATTAAATATAATGCATCCTTACTGGGAACACTTTGGATTTTACTATGCTACGGCACCATACCCATATTGCTGGCCTGGCGTGTGTGTGTGTGTGTGTGTGTGTGTGTGTGTGTGTGTGTGTGTGTGTGTGTGTGTGTGTGTGTGTGTGTGTGTGTGTGTGTGTGTGTGTGTGTGTGTGTGTGAGAGGCACTACCACTGAGCAGCATCACTGGACCATCATAAACTGCTAAATACTGCCTACCAACAACAACTCTCCTAGGCTGCTTTATCAAATACTACCTACCAATATCTCTCCTAGGCAGCTTTATCAAATACTACCTACCAATATCTCTCCTAGGCAGCTTTATCAAATACTACACACATGAAAAAATACTACAGTACTTACTATAGAATTCTGTAGAATACTGCAATGCACACTGATCATGTGTAGTACTTACCACAGTACCAGACAACAGTTTGGACACACCTACTCGTTCAAGGGTTTTTCTTTATTTTTACTATTTTCTACATTGTAGAATAATAGTGAAGACATCAAAACTATGAAATAACACATATGGAATCATGTAGTAACCAAAAAAGTGTTAAACAAATCAAAATATATTTTACATTTGAGATTCTTCAAGTGCAGTCGCAAAAACCATCCAGCGCTATGATGAAACTGGCTCTCATGAGGACCGCCACAGGAAATGAATACCCAGAGTTACCTCTGCTGCAGAGGATAAGTTCAACAGGGAACTTCAGGCGGAGCTGGCCTGTAGAGGTAACCTTCAGGATTTAAATCAATACATTCGTATGTCCATCTCCGCCGACCGCCGAAGAACTCTGCCACCCAGGAACCCGAAACCTTCTTTTTCCATGATTCCGTCATCCTGTCCGAGTCTTCCAGAGCCCATGCAGTTGGGCCATGCTCCTCTCCCGTGTACTGAACGTCAAAAGCGGATCCAAGAAGGACTCTGCCTATACTGTGTAGGGAAAGATCATCTACTCAGCCATTGCCCTGTTCGTCCCCCCCCACGGAGAGATGAGAAGGGTACCCCCCGCTGCCATGCAGGTAGACGTGTCCTTATTTCTAAATATCTCCCAGAAGCAATCCTCCATCCCAGTATTGATAACCGTGAAGGTGGTTACTAAGTACGTTGATAGATTCGGGAGCAGCAGGTAATTTTATCGTTCACCAGCTAGTACAAGAGCTTGACATTGATCTAACACCTGTCACCCCTCCCTTAAGGATTAACACCCTGGACGGGCAGCCATTGGGCACAGGCTTCATCACGCACCTGACACAGAGCGTCACCCTCCAGACTGGAGTCTTCCACACCGAAACCATTCAAATCATGGAATTCTCATCCCCCAAACAGCCACTCAACCTTGGACACCCCTGGCTTTGTCGTCACGACCCTGTCATCTCGTGGCGACAAGTTGAACTACTGTCCTAGTCTTCTGCCTGCTTCACCAGTTGTCTCAGCCTACCATTGCAGTGCCACCCACCATCCCATCTGAATACATCCAGTACAGCAATGTCTTCAGCAAAACCAAGGCCTTCACTCTGCCACCACATCGCCCAGGGGACTGTGCTATTGACTTACTCTCTGGAGTGTCTCCACCGAAGAGCCGTGTTTACCCCCCCTATCTATCCCGGAAAATGAGGCAATGGAGAACTACATTGTTGAAACACTCAAACGGTTTCATTCGTCCTTCTTCCAGCTTCTTCTTCGTTGGAAAAAAGGACGGTGGTCTCCGTCCAAGTATTGATTAACGTTCCCTGAGTGACATCACGGTCAAGAACCGTTTCCCTCTTCCTCTGATCCCAGCGACCCTTAAACAAATGGGCCGTGCCAACATTTATTCAAAACTCGACCTGCGAAGTGCATTTTCCAGGTTACGGTCAACTGCTTTCTCATCGTCTACATTGACATCCTGATTTACTCCCACTCTCTGATGGAACACATACAGAATGTGCAAAAGGTTCTTCAATGGCTCCTTGACCATAACCTTTATGTGAAGACTGAAAAGAGCACCTTCCATGTAACCTCGGTAAACTTCCTGGGTTTCGTACTGACACCTGGAAGGGTCAGCATGGATGAGAACAAAGTCACCGCGGTCAGCAACTGGCCCAAACTCACCACTGTTAAGAAACTCCAACGTCTCGTTGGTTTCTCCAACTACTATCGCCGGTTCATTTGGAACTTCAGTTCTACGGCCGCTCCCCTCACTGCCCTTACCAGCCAAAAGACCCAGACCCTTCAATGGACCGATACCGCCCTGACTGCTTTCAACAACTTGAAACACCTCTTCACCTCAGCTCCTGTCCTTCACCAACCTGATCTTACCCTTCCTTTCACCCTGGAGGTGGATGCCTCCGAAGTAGGAGTAGGAGCCATACTCTCTCAGTGGGTGGGAACACCTCCAAAATCACATCCCTGTAGCTTCTTCTCCAGGAAGTGATCCTCCGCTGAGAGGAATTAGGATGTGGGGAACAAAACTCCTCGCCATCAAGCTGGCCCTCTCGGAGTGGGTTGGAGGGAGCACAACATCCCTTTCCTGTCCTAACAGATCATTGTAATCTGGAATATATCAGAGGTTAAACTCCAGACAAGCCCGCTGGGCTCTCTTCTTCACACGCTTCCATTTTCATGCTACTTACATCCCTGGAAAGAAAAACGTAAAAGCTGATGCTCTCTCCCACCAGTTTGACCTTCCGACCAGTAACTCAGACCCTACACCCATTCTTCCTTCCTCTTGCATTACGGGACCGGTACAGTGAGAGGTTCACTCTGCCATACAAGAAGCCCTAACCTCAGACCTCGGCTCCTCCTGAGACACCAGCTGGGAAGAGTTACGTACCAGCAGCTGTTAGACCCCAACTGATGCAATGGTGTCACACGTCCTTGGGGTCAGGACATCCGGGGATTACACAAACCACCAAACTTCTATCCCGTAAGTTCAGGTGGTCCTCACTGGCATCCGACGTAAGGGATTACGTACTCTCCTGTTCAGTCTGCGCCCAAAATAAAAGCCCTCATCATCTCCCTTCCCGGTAAGCTTCAACCTTTGCCAATCCCTTACAGACCATAGTCCCACATAGCTGTTGACTTCATCACAGACCTTCCTGAATCCTCTGGTAACACCACCATCCCTTATCATAGTAGCCCGTTTTTCAAAAATGTGTGGTCTGGTTGCTCTTCCTCATTTACCTAACGCCATGGAATTGGCTGAGTGTATGTTCCAGCATGTGTTCCGTCTGTATGGCATTCTGGAGGACATTGTCTCTGACCGCGGGCCCCAGTTTGTCTCCCGAGTGTGGCGAGCCTTCTGTGACCGACTGGGGGTCGCTCTGAGCCTCTCCTCCGGGTACCATCCCCAGACCAAAAGGCAGACGGAACACCTGAAATAGGGAAGTACCTCCGCCAACAATGTTCTGCCTCTCCTGGGCCGAATACTCTCAGAACTCACTCATGCATTCATCCCTCCGCCTTACTCCGTTTCAATGTGTGCTTGGTTACCACCCCCCCCCCCCCCCATGTTTCCCTGGGAGGAGGAGCCTGGTACTGCCCCAGCTGTCGACGACAGGTTTCAGCGTAGTGAGCGGGTATGGGAGACCGCTCAGAGGCATCTGCAGGAAGCCTCTAATACCCAGAAATGTTTTGCCGACAGACCCTGCCAACCTACGCCACTCTTTCACCCCGGACAGCGTGTGGCTCTCTACCAGAGACATCCGCCTCCCCTGCAAAAAGTTCTGTCCTCGCTTCATTGGTCCCTTCAAGATAACCCATAGCATCAACCCTGTCACCTACCGCCTCCAGTTACCCCGTCAGTATAAAATCTACTGGTTCTTCCATGTGTCTCTGTTAAAACCAGTCCTCTTCATCCTCCAGTCTCAACCCGCAGTGCGCCCTCACCATTGGGACTTCAGAGGGGAACCTGCCTACGCCATTCAGGCCATCCTTGATTCCAAATACCTGCGGTCGCATCCACTATTTAGTGGACTGGGAAGGTTATGGGCCTGAAGACCGATCCTGGGTCCTCGACCAGGACATGCTCGACCCAGAGATGATTCTGGCATTCCACCGTAACCGTCCGGATTGTCTGCTCCCCCGCCCTTCCGCTCCACTCTCCGGTTCCGTTGGGTCATCGGGGGGGGGGGGGGGGGGGGGGGGGGGGATACTGTAAGGTTCTGTATTTCATTTCTGTTTCTTTGTGTTCTTGAACGTAGCCCTGTCTTTCAAGGCAAAATAAACACGTGCTGTGCTTTGCGTGTGAATCTACACCTTTTTCTCCAGGAGTATTCATTACAGTGCGTCCAAACATTTGACTTGTACTGTATATAAATAATTATACAGATTTCTTTCTTATTACAGTATTTTACCTATAGTAAACTTTAATACTACAGTATTTACCCTATAGTAAACTTTAATACTACAGTATACTACAGTCATGTCCGTAAAACTACAGTAAATATCACAGTATTCACTGTCGTGTTTTTGTTGACTTTAGTCCAGTGAATACTATAGTATTTAACCATAGTATACTATAGTATTTATTTCATGTGGATACCTCCAAACAACATCTCTCCTAGCCAGCCTTATTAAAACACTGGAGAGAAACTTTTGGTTCTAGTTTTTCCTAGTATTTTCCCCTGACGGTCACCGGGAGAGAAAGAGGAATGCTTGTTAATAGGAAGTGGAGTCATAAGGTCCAAATTGGTTCATAACTTCTGGACAAGGTACGACTTTGGCTCTTTCCTCAGCCATAACGTCTCAGAAAAAATGTTACAATTTGACTACTTAAATTCAGCAAGGGGCAAATAACAGCTTGGAAAAGTACCCTTTATTTTACCAATAATTGTCCAACTGTGCCAGACAGAGAAATATTATCTAGAAATAGTATCTATTATCGAGAAATAAGACTAAACTAAAAACTAAAAAAGGTAAATTTAAATCATGTACCCCCCCACCAAAAAAACAGCATAACTTTAAGCTTTATCAACAGAAGGAGCGAATTAACTTGTAGCCATGTTGTTGGTGCAGCTTTACGTTACTAAGGAAGTGGTACAGCTGAATCCTAAATGATTCGACACCCTTGATAAAAATTTGTAATAATGACTGTAGAACATTTTTAACAATTATAATACTGCACTATGGGGAAATTATAATATTTTATACTGATACAATTGCTCAGAGAAAGTTAAAGTTGTCTGTGTCAAAACAGACAGACATGCTAACGTTTTTTGGTGCTTATATTCGTCCGTACCTGTGTACATGACTGTACGTGTCTGTCTGTCTGTGTTTGTGTCTGTCATTGTGCATGGCATGTATCCTTTCAGTTTATCATTTCTCCCCAAGTCTGAACCTCTGCAGGCTCAACCCCCTAATACCACAGACAGTAGAAGCAGACAGACTGGTATATATGTAGAGAATGGGGGTAGGACCAGGATGTTCAACAGAGTATATAGGTAGAGAATGGGGGTAGGACCAGGATGTTCAATAGAGTATATATGTAGAGAATGGGGGTAGGACCAGGATGTTCAATAGAGTATATATGTAGAGAATGGGGGTAGGACCAGGATGTTCAATAGAGTATATATGTAGAGAATGGGGGTAGGACCAGGATGTTCAACAGAGTATATATGTAGACAATGGGGATAGGACCAGGATGTTCAATAGAGTATATATGTAGAGAATGGGGGTAGGACCAGGATGTTCAATAGAGTATATATGTAGAGAATGGGGGTAGGACCAGGATGTTCAATAGAGTATATATGTAGAGAATGGGGGTAGGACCAGGATGTTCAATAGAGTATATATGTAGAGAATGGGGGTAGGACCAGGATGTTCAATAGAGTATATATGTAGAGAATGGGGGTAGGACCAGGATGTTCAATAGAGTATATATGTAGAGAATGGGGGTAGGACCAGGATGTTCAATAGAGTATATATGTAGAGAATGGGGGTAGGACCAGGATGTTCAATAGAGTATATATGTAGAGAATGGGGGTAGGACCAGGATGTTCAATAGAGTATATATGTAGAGAATGGGGGTAGGACCAGGATGTTCAATAGAGTATATATGTAGAGAATGGGGGTAGGACCAGGATGTTCAATAGAGTATATATGTAGAGAATGGGGGTAGGACCAGGATGTTCAATAGAGTATATATGTAGAGAATGGGGGTAGGACCAGGATGTTCAATAGAGTATATATGTAGAGAATGGGGGTAGGACCAGGATGTTCAACAGAGTATATATGTAGACAATGGGGGTAGGACCAGGATGTTCAATAGAGTATATATGTAGACAATGGGGGTAGGACCAGGATGTTCAATAGAGTATATATGTAGAGAATGGGGGTAGGACCAGGATGTTCAATAGAGTATATATGTAGAGAATGGGGGTAGGACCAGGATGTTCAATAGAGTATATATGTAGAGAATGGGGGTAGGACCAGGATGTTCAATAGAGTATATATGTAGAGAATGGGGGTAGGACCAGGATGTTCAATAGAGTATATATGTAGAGAATGGGGGTAGGACCAGGATGTTCAATAGAGTATATATGTAGAGAATGGGGGTAGGACCAGGATGTTCAATAGAGTATATATGTAGAGAATGGGGGTAGGACCAGGATGTTCAATAGAGTATATATGTAGAGAATGGGGGTAGGACCAGGATGTTCAATAGAGTATATATGTAGAGAATGGGGGTAGGACCAGGATGTTCAATAGAGTATATATGTAGAGAATGGGGGTAGGACCAGGATGTTCAACAGAGTATATATGTAGAGAATGGGGGTAGGACCAGGATGTTCAATAGAGTATATATGTAGAGAATGGGGGTAGGACCAGGATGTTCAATAGAGTATATATGTAGAGAATGGGGGTAGGACCAGGATGTTCAATAGAGTATATATGTAGAGAATGGGGGTAGGACCAGGATGTTCAATAGAGTATATATGTAGAGAATGGGGGTAGGACCAGGATGTTCAACAGAGTATATATGTAGAGAATGGGGGTAGGACCAGGATGTTCAATAGAGTATATATGTAGAGAATGGGGGTAGGACCCCAACAAGTAGAACAGCTTCACATCTTTACAGTCAATTACTCAACTAAAGATAGAGAGGACCAGAACTATACTGTTTCACTGACCTACACGGAGTGGACAAAACATTAGGAACACCTTCCTAACATTGAGTTGAATCCCCCCTTTTGCCCTCAGAACAGCCTCCATTCATCAGGACATGGACTCTACAAGGTGTTGAAAGCTTTCCACAGGGATGCTGGCCCATGTTGACTCCAATGCTTTCCCACAGTTGTGTCCAGTTGGCTGGACGTCCTTTGGGTGGTGGACCATTCTGGATACACACGGGAAACTGTTGAGTGTGGAAAAACCCAGCAGCGTTGCAGTTCTTCACACAAACCGGCGCGCCTGGCACCTACTGCCATACTCCGTTCAAAGTTACTTAAATATTTAGTCTTACCCAGTCATCCCTCTGAATGGCACACATACACGATCCATGTCTCAATTGTCTCAATGCTTAAACATCCTCCTTTAATCTGTCTCCTCCCCTTCATCTACACTGATTGAAGTGGATTTAACAGGTGACATTAATAAGGGATCATAGCTTTCACCTGGATTCACCTGGTCAGTCTATGTCGAAAGATCAGGTGTTCCTAATGTTTTGTCCACTCAGTGTATGTGATATTATGTGATCCTGAAGTCAACCTGCTGTCAGCATCATACATTACATGACATTAACATTAGGAAGTCTTCTTCTCTCATTACCTATTGATGAGAGGGTAAGTGGTACACTTTAAAGACTCTCCTTTCCCTCTCCTTCCTCCATACCTCACTATCCCTTCCGCTCACTCCATCATCCCTTCCTCCGTCTAGTCCTCCTTCCAACCTACTTCTAACCCTTCATATCTTCTGTCCTCCCTCCATCCCTCTCTCCTTCCCTATCTCCCTCCCTCCATTCATTCCCTCCTTCCTTCCCACCCTCCATTCCCTCCATGCTTCCCCCCCTCCATCCATCCATCCCTCCATCCTACTCACCCTCCATTCCCTCCATCCTTCCCCCCCTCCATCCACATTCCCTTCCTCCTTCCTTCCTACCCACCCTCCATTCCCTCCATCCCTCCCTCCTTCCTTCCTACTCACCCTCCATTCTCTCCTTCTCTCCCTCCATTCCATCCTTCCCTCCCTCCATTCATTCATTCCCTCCTTCCTTCTCACCCTCCATCCATCCATTCCTCCTTCCTTCTCACCCTCCATTCTCTCCTTCTCTCCCTCCATTCCATCCTTCCCTCCCTCCATCCATCCATTCATCCCTCCTTCCTTCCTTCTCACCCTCCGTCCATCCATCCCTCCTTCCTTCTCACCCTCCATTCCCTCCTTCCCTCCCTCCCTCCATCCGTCCATTCATCCCTCCTTCCTTCTCATCCTCCATTCCCTCCTTCCTTCCCTCCCTCCATCCATCCCTCCTTCCTTCCATTCCTCCATCTCTTATCTCTTCATCTTCACTTCCTGATTGACAGGCTGTTATTTCCCTCTCTTCATCCCTTCCTTCCTCCATCCTTTCCTCCCTGCTCCCTTTCTCCCTCCATCCCTCTTGTCTTTTATTCCTGGTGGACACCGTCAGAGTCCTCTCCTCTCCTGAGCCAATCTAGCTGTATGTATTATTAAACAGTGTACGTGGTCTGCTCCAGGAACCACAGTGTTGAGTGGTTTGGAGGAGGAGGAGGAGGAGGAGGAGGAAGAGGAGGAAGAGGAGGAGGAGGAGTAAGAGGAAGAGGAAGAGGAGGAGGAGGAGGAGGAAGAGGAGGAGGAGGAGTAAGAGGAGGAAGAGGAGGAGGAGGAGTAAGAGGAAGAGGAAGAGGAGGAGGAGGAGGAGGAAGAGGAGGAAGAGGAAGAGGAGGAAGAGGAGGAGGAGGAGGAAGAGGAGGAGGAGGAGGAGGAGGAGTAAGAGGAAGAGGAAGAGGAGGAGGAGGAGGAGGAAGAGGAGGAAGAGGAAGAGGAGGAAGAGGAGGAGGAGGAGGAAGAGGAGGAGGAGGAAGAGGAGGAAGAGGAGGAGAAGGAGGAGGAAGAGGAGGAGGAGGAGGAAGAGGAGGAGGAGGAGGAGGAGGAAGAGGAGGCAGAGGAGGAGGAAGAGGAGGAGGAGGAGGAGGAAGAGGAGGAAGAGGAGGAGGAGGAAGATGAGGAAGAAGAGGAAGAGGAGGAGGAGGAGGAGGAGGAGGAGGAAGAGGAGGAGACTTACCCTGCATGGTTGTGCTGGTGGGCTCAGCGAAGAGGGGGATAAGAAGGAGGTAGATGAGGTAGACGAATGATAGCCCATTGTACCGGAACAAGCAAGCTGTAACCACACACACACACACACACACACACACACACACACACACACACACACACACACACACACACACACACACACACAGAGAGAGAGAGATTAGTAATTTAATCAAAAGTAATGTAAAGTAAAACAACATACCGTACTTAACATCTTGTGGTTTAAGTTCCACACAGTATGTATCAGAGACATAAAGAGACATGCTGATATGGATGAGATATCTCTACATGGCTGTGGTATTGATGTTTGGTCTGAACACACACACACACACACACACACACACACACACACACACACACACACACACACACACACACACACACCATACAGATATGTTGACATGGCTATGATGGTTTTGATGTTTGGTATGAACACACACACACACACACACACACACACACACCATACAGATATGTTGACATGGCTATGATGGTTTTGATGTTTGGTATGAACACACACACACACACACACACACACACACACCATACAGATATGTTGACATGGCTATGATGGTATTGATGTTTGGTCTGAACACACACACACACACACACACACACACACACACACACACACGTACCATACAGATATGTTGACATGGCTATGATGGTATTGATGTTTGGTCTGTAAGATATCAGCCTCACAATCCTCTTTATGTAGTTAATCCTCCTGACAATCTGTGGACGTTAATGTGAACTCAGCAGATGAATTAACTGGCTGAGGTCTACCATGTCAATAATGTGAAGGGAGCGTAGAGAATTACCTCTGGCCCATATCTGACCATGTGCAGGGGGAGTGGGATTTGAGCTCATAAAAGAGTTTGATGATAATTTGACAAGTGTGCTGGTACTGGAATTGGCACATACTGCAGATATGGAATGGACAAGGTTGGGAACACTGCCATAACCCTCAAACCTCTTGGCCTTTGACCTGACCGTAACTCTATCTAGACAGAACAAAGCAGAGGTTTGGACTATCATCACCTGGGCTATAATCCACTGGGCTATAATCCACTGGGCTATAATCCACTGGGCTATCATCAACTGGGCTATAATCCACTGGGCTATAATCCACTGGGCTATAATCCACTGGGCTATCATCAACTGGACTATAATCCACTGGGCTATCATCCACTGGGCTATCATCAGCTGGACTATAATCCACTGGGCTATCATCAACTGGACTATAATCCACTGGACTATAATCCACTGGACTATCATCAACTGGACTATAATCCACTGGACTATAATCCACTGGGCTATAATCCACTGGGCTATCATCAACTGGGCTATAATCCACTGGGCTATAATCCACTGGGCTATAATCCACTGGGCTATCATCAACTGGACTATAATCCACTGGGCTATCATCCACTGGGCTATCATCCACTGGACTATAATCCACTGGGCTATCATCCACTGGGCTATAATCCACTGGGCTATCATCAACTGGACTATAATCCACTGGGCTATCATCCACTGGGCTATAATCCACTGGGCTATAATCCACTGGGCTATAATCCACTGGGCTATCATCAACTGGGCTATAATCCACTGGGCTATAATCCACTGGGCTATCATCAACTGGACTATAATCAACTGGACTATAATCCACTGGACTATAATCCACTGGGCTATCATCAACTGGACTATAACCCACTGGGCTATCATCCACTGGGCTATAATCCACTGGGCTATCATCAACTGGACTATAATCCACTGGGCTATCATCCACTGGGCTATCATCAACTGGGCTATAATCCACTGGGCTATAATCCACTGGGCTATCATCAACTGGGCTATAATCCACTGGGCTATAATCCACTGGGCTATAATCCACTGGGCTATCATCAACTGGGCTATAATCCACTGGGCTATCATCAGCTGGACTATAATCCACTGGGCTATCATCAACTGGGCTATAATCCACTGGGCTATCATCCACTGGGCTATAATCCACTGGGCTATAATCCACTGGGCTATAATCCACTGGGCTATCATCAACTGGGCTATAATCCACTGGGCTATCATCAGATGGACTATAATCCACTGGGCTATCATCAACTGGGCTATAATCCACTGGGCTATCATCCACTGGGCTATAATCCACTGGGCTATAATCCACTGGGCTATCATCCACTGAGCTATCATCCACTGGGCTATCATCCACTGGGCTATAATCCACTGAGCTATCATCAACTGGGCTATAATCCACTGGGCTATAATCCACTGGGCTATCATCAACTGGGCTATAATCCACTGGGCTATAATCCACTGGGCTATAATCCACTGGGCTATAATCCACTGGGCTATCATCAGCTGGACTATAATCCACTGGGCTATCATCAGCTGGACTATAATCCACTGGGTTATCATCAACTGGGCTATAATCCACTGGGCTATAATCCACTGGACTATCATCAACTGGGCTATAATCCACTGGGCTATCATCCACTGGGCTATAATCCACTGGGCTATAATCCACTGGGCTATAATCCACTGGGCTATCATCCACTGAGCTATCATCCACTGGGCTATCATCCACTGGGCTATAATCCACTGAGCTATCATCAACTGGGCTATAATCAACTGGTCTATAATCCATTGGACTATAATCCACTGGACTATAATGCACTGGACTATAATCAACTGGACTATAATCCACTGGGCTATAATCCACTGAGCTATCATCAACTGGGCTATAATCAACTGGACTATAATCCACTGGACTATAATCCACTGGACTATAATCCACTGGACTATAATCCACTGGACTATAATCCACTGGACTATAATCCTATGTGTCTGTCTGCATGATATCTAACAGCCAAAGAGATTCTGTACCAGAGACCAGACCCAAGCTTTGAGCAGACCCAAGACTTGAACTTTCATTCTTCACAACACATTGCACACTGTAAACTAGGGAACCAACCAAATACCTGGCTTTGACCTGTGTCCCAAATGGCACCCTTATCCCCTATATAGTCCACTACTTTGACCAGAGCCCAATGGACCCTAGTCAAAAGTAGTGCACTACATAGGGAATAGGGCACCTTAGCGTCCGCTATAGTCTTCCTGGTGTCTGTCACTAGCTACTTTAGGTCGCAACTGCTACCACAACACCAGTAGAATAACCCTACGCAGTATTTTATTATATTATATTTTGTTTTATTCTATAAAATTCAATTCTATTATCTTATTTTCTATCATATTCTATTCTGTTCTATTCTATCATATCACATTCTGTTCTGTTCTATTCTATCATATCATATTCTATTATATTCTATCATATCATATTCTATTATATTATATTCTATCATATCATATTCTATTATCTTCTATTCTATCATATCATATTCTGTTATATTTTATCATATTCTATTATCTTCTATTCTATCATATCATATCATATTCTATTATTTTCTATCATATTCTATTCTGTTATATTATATTATGTTACGTTATCTTCTATTCTATCATATTCTATTGTGTTATATGCTATCACATTCTATTATATTCTATCATATTCTATTATACTATCTTCTATTCTATCATATCATACTCAAGTCTGTTCTGTTCTATCATATCATATTCTATTCTGTTCTATTCTATCATATCACATTCTGTTCTGTTCTATTCTATCATATCATATTCTATTATATTCTATCATATTCTATTATACTATCTTCTATTCTATCATATCATACTCAAGTCTGTTCTGTTCTATCATATCATATTCTATTCTGTTCTATTCTATCATATCACATTCTGTTCTGTTCTATTCTATCATATCACATTCTGTTCTGTTCTATTCTATCATATCACATTCTGTTCTGTTCTATTCTATCATATCACATTCTGTTCTGTTCTATTCTATCATATCATATTCAATTCTGTTCTATTTTATTGTGTTCTATTCTATCATTTTATTCTATCATATTCTATTTTATTCCATTCTATTCTATCATATTCTATTATACTCTGTTCTATTCTATCATATTCTATTATACTCTGTTCTATTCTATCATATTCTACTCTGTTCTATTCTATCATATTCTATTATACTCTGTTCTATTCTATCATATTCTATTATACTCTGTTCTATTCTATCATATTCTATTATACTCTGTTCTATTCTATCATATTCTATTATACTCTGTTCTATTCTATCATATTCTATTATACTCTGTTCTATTCTATCATATTCTATTATACTCTGTTCTGTTCTATTCTATCATATTCTATTATACTCTGTTCTATTCTATCATATTCTATTATACTCTGTTCTATTCTATCATATTCTATTATACTCTGTTCTATTCTATCATATTCTATTATACTCTGTTCTATTCTATCATATTCTATTATTCTCTGTTCTATTCTATCATATTCTATTATACTCTGTTCTATTCTATCATATTCTATTATACTCTGTTCTATTCTATCATATTCTATTATACTCTGTTCTATTCTATCATATTCTATTATACTCTGTTCTATTCTATCATATTCTATTATACTCTGTTCTATTCTATCATATTCTATTATACTCTGTTCTATTCTATCATATTCTATTATACTCTGTTCTATTCTATCATATTCTATTATTCTCTGTTCTATTCTATCATATTCTATTATACTCTGTTCTATTCTATCATATTCTATTATTCTCTGTTCTATTCTATCATATTCTATTATACTCTGTTCTATTCTATCATATTCTATTATACTCTGTTCTATTCTATCATATTCTATTATACTCTGTTCTATTCTATCATATTCTATTATACTCTGTTCTATTCTATCATATTCTATTATACTCTGTTCTATTCTATCATATTCTACTCTGTTCTATTTTATTGTGTTCTATTCTACCACCCAGCTAGATGAAAACAGAGATGTCCGTCTGGCCACTCTGTCCTTAAAGTCCCCATCTGAGGAGTTTAACTGGAGGATTTAAAATGACATGAACCAAGCTATTGACTCACAGTGAGAGGGATGATTAAACTAGTATGTTGTTATGGTGTAACCCTGTCATTCACACATACACAGGGCTGTGACCGTGTGATATTTACAGTGTAATATAAATATTACATGACGTTTACCCAGACACACTTGTCTAAATTGATGGGTCCTGTGAAAGAAACGTTAGAACCCCCAGCCAAATCCAGTGGTGGAAAAAGTACTAAATTGTCATACTTGAGTAAAAGTATAAATCATTTCAAATTCTTTATATTAAACCAGACGGCACCATTTTCTTTTAGTTTTTTTGTTGACGGATCGGCAGGGACACAGTCCAGCACCCAGACATCATTTACAAATGAAGTATTTCTGTTTAGTAAGTCCTCCAGATCAGCACCATTTTCTTGTTTTTTTATTTATTTTACCGGTAGCCAGGGGCACACTCCAACACTCAGACATGATTTACAAACAAAGCATTTGTGTTTAGTGAGCAGGGATGTTCTCTGTTTAGTGAGTCCTCCAGATCAGATGCAGTAGGGATGACCAGGGATGTTCTCTGTTTAGTGAGTCCTCCAGATCAGAGGCAGTAGGGATGACCAGGGATGTTCTCTGTTTAGTGAGTCCTCCAGATCAGAGGCAGTAGAGATGACCAGGGATGTTCTCTGTTTAGTGAGTCCTCCAGATCAGAGGCAGTAGGGATGACCAGGGATGTTCTCTGTTTAGTGAGTCCTCCAGATCAGAGGCAGTAGGGATGACCAGGGATGTTCTCTGTTTAGTGAGTCCTCCAGATCAGAGGCAGTAGAGATGACCAGGGATGTTCTCTGTTTAGTGAGTCCTCCAGATCAGAGGCAGTAGGGAGGACCAGGGATGTTCTCTGTTTAGTGAGTCCTCCAGATCAGAGGCAGTAGGGATGACCAGGGATGTTCTCTGTTTAGTGAGTCCTCCAGATCAGAGGCAGTAGGGATGACTAGGGATGTTCTCTGTTTAGTGAGTCCTCCAGATCAGAGGCAGTAGGGATGACCAGGGATGTTCTCTGTTTAGTGAGTCCTCCAGATCAGAGGCAGTAGGGATGACCAGGGATGTTCTCTGTTTAGTGAGTCCTCCAGATCAGAGGCAGTAGAGATGACCAGGGATGTTCTCTGTTTAGTGAGTCCTCCAGATCAGAGGCAGTAGGGAGGACCAGGGATGTTCTCTGTTTAGTGAGTCCTCCAGATCAGAGGCAGTAGGGAGGACCAGGGATGTTCTCTGTTTAGTGAGTCCTCCAGATCAGAGGCAGTAGGGATGACCAGGGATGTTCTCTGTTTAGTGAGTCCTCCAGATCAGAGGCAGTAGGGATGACCAGGGATGTTCTCTGTTTAGTGAGTCCTCCAGATCAGAGGCAGTAGGGATGACCAGGGATGTTCTCTGTTTAGTGAGTCCTCCAGATCAGAGGCAGTAGGGATGACCAGGGATGTTATCTGTTTAGTGAGTCCACCAGATCAGAGGCAGTAGGGATGACCAGGGATGTTCTCTGTTTAGTGAGTCCTCCAGATCAGAGGCAGTAGGGATGACCAGGGATGTTCTCTGTTTAGTGAGTCCTCCAGATCAGAGGCAGTAGGGAGGACCAGGGATGTTCTCTGTTTAGTGAGTCCTCCAGATCAGAGGCAGTAGGGAGGACCAGGGATGTTCTCTGTTTAGTGAGTCCTCCAGATCAGAGGCAGTAGGGATGACCAGGGATGTTCTCTGTTTAGTGAGTCCTCCAGATCTTAGGCAGTAGGGATGACCAGGGATGTTCTCTGTTCAGTGAGTCCTCCAGATCAGAGGCAGTAGGGATGACCAGGGATGTTCTCTGTTCAGTGAGTCCTCCAGATCAGAGGCAGTAGGGATGACCAGGGATGTTCTCTGTTTAGTGAGTCCTCCAGATCAGAGGCAGTAGGGATGACCAGGGATGTTCTCTGTTTAGTGAGTCCTCCAGATCAGAGGCAGTAGGGATGACCAGGGATGTTCTCTGTTTAGTGAGTCCTCCAGATCAGAGGCAGTAGGGATGACCAGGGATGTTCTCTGTTTAGTGAGTCCTCCAGATCTTAGGCAGTAGGGACGACCAGGGATGTTCTCTGTTTAGTGAGTCCTCCAGATCTTAGGCAGTAGGGATGACCAGGGATGTTCTCTGTTTAGTGAGTCCTCCAGATCAGAGGCAGTAGGGATGACCAGGGATGTTCTCTGTTTAGTGAGTCCTCCAGATCTTAGGCAGTAGGGATGACCAGGGATGTTCTCTGTTTAGTGAGTCCTCCAGATCAGAGGCAGTAGGGAGGACCAGGGATGTTCTCTGTTTAGTGAGTCCTCCAGATCAGAGGCAGTAGGGAGGACCAGGGATGTTCTCTGTTTAGTGAGTCCTCCAGATCTTAGGCAGTACTTTTGGGTGTCGGGGAAAATGTATGTAAAGTAAAAACTACATTATTTTCATTCGGAATGTAGGTTAGTAAAAGTAAAAGTAGTCAAAAATATAAATTGTAATGTAATGTACAGATTACTGAAGTACTTTACGCCACTGGCCAAATGCCTTCACACCAATACATTAGCATACTTTATATACTATTACACACGCACTTAATCACATAGTATTCCATAAATAAGTTAAGGCCATGCAACCCGACTGGACCCGGGAATCGAACCCACTATCCTGGCTTTGCAAGCACCCTGCTATACCAACTGAGCTATGATGTAATAACTATTGTGTTCACGCGACGGACTTCCAGAAAAAAAGCAAAGCAACCTTACAACCTTGAATCAACTATGGAATAGAACTCAACCTGATTTAGACAGCCAGTCTCACTAACATAAAGGTCCTAATAACAGATAGAGAGATCCAAGCTCTGGGCCTGGGTTGACTGGGACAGACCGAGAGATAACAGAGAGAATTGAAGACCCACTAACCTGTCAGCCTATAATAGAAACCCTTTATACCAGTACATCACTACAGAGAAGAGATTTACTAGTTGAATAAACCTTTTGTCTCCTCTACAGCAGATACAATGGTGTAAGAGAAAAGGAGAGTCAGTAGAGTAAGGTACTGATGGCAAATTATAGGAAGATAGCCGCTCTCAGTGGTGCCGCTCTCAGTGGTGATGCTCTCAGTGGTGCTGCTCTCAGTGGGTTAAACCCTCATAGTGGTGCTGCTCTCAGTGGGTTAAATCCTCATAGTGGTGCTGCTCTCAGTGGGTTAAAACCTCATAGTGGTGCTGCTCTCAGTGGTGCTGCTCTCAGTGGGTTAAACCCTCATAGTGGTGCTGCTCTCAGTGGGTTAAACTCTCATAGTGGTGCTGCTCTCAGTGGGTTAAACCCTCATAGTGGTGCTGCTCTCAGTGGTGCTGCTCTCAGTGGTGCTGCTCTCAGTGGGTTAAACCCTCATAGTGGTGCTGCTCTCAGTGGGTTAAACCCTCATAGTGGTGCTGCTCTCAGTGGTGCTGCTCTCAGTGGGTTAAACCCTCATAGTGGTGCTGCTCTCAGTGGGTTAAACTCTCATAGTGGTGCTGCTCTCAGTGGGTTAAACCCTCATAGTGGTGCTGCTCTCAGTGGTGCTGCTCTCAGTGGTGCTGCTCTCAGTGGTGCTGCTCTCAGTGGGTTAAACCCTCATAGTGGTGCTCACACAGGCTGGACAGATGGATATAGATATGGATAGCAAATACTTTCTCTTGACAGTGAGAGAGAGAGAGAGAGAGGAGTGAGTGAGTGAGAGAGCGAGAGAGAGAGAGAGAGAGAGAGAGAGAGAGAGAGGAGTGAGTGAGTGAGAGAGGGCGAGAGAGAGAGAGAGAGAGAGAGGAGTGAGTGAGTGAGTGAGTGAGTGAGTGAGTGAGTGAGTGAGTGAGTGAGTGAGTGAGTGAGTGAGTGAGTGAGTGAGTGAGTGAGTGAGTGAGTGAGTGAGAGGAATGAGTGAGAGAGGGAGAGCAACACAATTAGACCCAACCAAATCATGAGAAAACAAAAAGATAATTACTTGACACATTGGAAAGTATTAACAAACAAAAACAGAGCCAACTAGAATGCTATTTGGCCCTAAACAGAGAGTCCACAGTGGCAGAATACCTGACTGACCCAAACTTAAGGAAAGCTTTGACTCAGACTCAGAGAGCATAGCCTTGCTATTGAGAAAGGCCGCCATAGGCAGACCTGGCTCTCCAGAGAAGACAGGCTATGTGCAACACTGCCCACAAAATGAGGTGGAAACTGAGCTGCACTTCCTAACCTCCTGCCAAATGTATGACCATATTAGACACATATTTCCCTCAGATTACACAGATCCACAAAGAATTTGAAAACACACCCAATTCTGACAAACTCTCATATCTACTGGGTGAAATACCACAGTGTGCATCACAGCAGCAAGATGTGTGACCTGTTGCCTCAAGAAAAGGGCAACCAGTGAAGAACAAACACCTTAGTAAATACAACCCATATTTATGTTTATTTTCCCTTTTTGTACTTTAACCACTGGCACATCGTTACAACACTGTATATATACACAATCAGACATTTGAAATGTCTTTATTATTTTGAAACTTCTGTGAGTGTAATGTGTACTGCTCATTTTTATTGTTTATTTCACTTTTGTTTACAATCTACTTCACTTGCTTTGGCAATGTAAACATATGTTTCCCATGCCAATAAAGTGCCGGACAGATGGATATAGATATGGATAGAAAATACTTTCTCTTGACAGTGAGAGAGACAGAGAGACAGAGACAGACAGAGACAGAGAGACACAGAGACAGAGACAGACAGACAGACAGACAGACAGACAGACAGACAGACAGACAGACAGACAGACAGACAGACAGACAGACAGACAGTGAAGCAGGCAGTGAAGCAGGCAGTGAAGCAGGCAGTGAAGCAGGCAGTGAAGCAGGCAGTGAAGCAGGCAGTGAGAGGGGTAGAGAATCCTGTGATCTGGCAGTGTGTGTGGTAATGGGGACTGTGTCACTGTGTCACTGTGTACACACTGCCTCCATTCAGCCCTCTGTTTGCTCTCCTACAGGTGCTGTCAGATGGGCAACAGGAAACAGTCGCCATGTAACGTCACAGGGCCAGACACCTCTCTCTACCTCTTCTCTACCTCTATCTACCTGTTCCCTACCTCGCTCTACCTCTCTTGTTGAGTCCCTTTTCCTCTCTCTAACTATATCTATCTCTACCTCTCTCTACCTCTCTATACCTCTCTCCACCTCTCTCTGCCTTTCTTTGCCTCTCTCTGCTTCTCTCGTTTACTCCCTCTGCCTCTCTCTACCTCTCTATATCTCTCTCTGCCTCTCTTCCTGTCTCTCTCTACCTCTCTCTGCCTCTCTTGTTCTCTCCCTCTACCTCTCTATCTCAACCTCTCTCTACCTCTATATCTCTCTATGCCTCTCTTGCTGTCTCCCTTTACTTTTCTCTGCCTCTCTCTGCCTCCTTCTGCCTCTCTCTACCTCACACACACTAACAAGCAGTAAAGGGAGACAGCGGGAAACTCTTTACTGCTGTAACACCAGAGAAGCACCAGGGAGTAACTCTTTACTGCTGTAACACCAGGGAGTAACTCTTTACTGCTGTAACACCAGGGAGTAACTCTTTACTGCTGTAACACCAGGGAGTAACTCTTTACTGCTGTAACACCAGGGAGTAACTCTTTACTGCTGTAACACCAGGGAGTAACTCTTTACTGCTGTAACACCAGGGAGTAACTCTTTACTGCTGTAACACCAGAGAAACACCAGGGAGTAACTCTTTACTGCTGTAACACCAGAGAAACACCAGGGAGTAACTCTTTACTGCTGTAACACCAGGGAGTAACTCTTTACTGCTGTAACACCAGAGAAACACCAGGGAGTAACTCTTTACTGCTGTAACACCAGGGAGTAACTCTTTACTGCTGAAACACCAGAGAAACACCAGGGAGTAACTCTTTACTGCTGTAACACCAGAGGAACACCAGGGAGTAACTCTTTACTGCTGTAACACCAGGGAGTAACTCTTTACTGCTGTAACACCAGAGGAACACCAGGGAGTAACTCTTTACTGCTGTAACACCAGGGAGTAACTCTTTACTGCTGTAACACCAGGGAGTAACTCTTTACTGCTGTAACACCAGGGAGTAACTCTTTACTGCTGGAACACCAGGGAGTAACTCTTTACTGCTGTAACACCAGGGAGTAACTCTTTACTGCTGTAACACCAGGGAGTAACTCTTTACTGCTGTAACACCAGAGAGTAACTCTTTACTGCTGTAACACCAGAGAAACACCAGGGAGTAACTCTTTACTGCTGTAACACCAGGGAGTAACTCTTTACTGCTGTAACACCAGGGAGTAACTCTTTACTGCTGTAACACCAGAGGAGTAACTCTTTACTGCTGTAACACCAGGGAGTAACTCTTTACTGCTGTAACACCAGGGAGTAACTCTTTACTGCTGTAACACCAGGGAGTAACTCTTTACTACTGTAACACCAGGGAGTAACTCTTTACTGCTGTAACACCAGGGAGTAACTCTTTACTGCTGTAACACCAGAGGAGTAACTCTTTACTGCTGTAACACCAGGGAGTAACTCTTTACTGCTGTAACACCAGAGAAACACCAGGGAGTAACTCTTGACTGCTGTAACACCAGGGAGTAACTCTTTACTGCTGTATCACCAGAGAAACATCAGGGATTAACTCTTTACTGCTGTAACACCAGGGAGTAACTCTTTACTGCTGTAACACCAGAGAAACACCAGAAAGTATCACAAATTGTTCGGGAAAAAAAGAAAAAGAAGTTGTATTGTTTTCAGCTTCATTGACATAAACTCATTCTCAGGAAATCCCCTTTTACAAGCTAAAACATCTCTTCACATTACAACACACACACACCACCAACATCCCACGTTTATGTTTCCATTAGCTACCCCTGTCTTTGCTTGCTCTCTTCTCTATCAGTTTTCCAGTTACTGTGAGTTGTCCCTGTTCCTGGGACTGATTCCTGATCATTGGCACTTTGTGAATAAACATCAAATATTAAAGGTACGTTTACGATAACAGGAAAGGCAGTTCTTCTCATCCCGCTACAACCACATTATTAATTCATCCTGTTAAAACGACTTTCCACCAATTAACAGAGACAAGCCGTGGCCTCACTGTGGCTTCTGGAAGAGACAGAAGGAGGGTTCAACTTAGCCTGTCAAGAGGTGCATTATCGTCCTTAGGCTGCATCCCAAAATGTGCATCCCAAATGGTGCCCTATATCCATAGGGCTCTGGTCGAGGGTAGTGCACTATGTAGGGGATAGGGTGCAGTTTGGAACACTGGTCTCCATAGGGCTCTGGTCGAGGGTAGTGCACTACATAGGGGATAGGGTGCAGTTTGGAACACTGGTCTCCACTGATGGAGCTGATCTATAGAAAGCCTCTGGTCTGGTTGGCGTGCCAGTGCTGTAATAGCTAGAAGAGTGGTCGGTCGTGGTCCTATATGGACACAGACATTGTACTAGTGGACAGTTGTTAGTGGTTATGTCTTAATCGTTTTCCATTGTGGCCTACCACAGTATAGACTATTGCTGTACAGTACAATACGCACACACACACACACACACACACACACACACACACACACCACACACACACACACACACACAGACACACACACACACACACACACACACACACACACACACACACAGCAGACTTGGCCTACCTACAATGTAACACACAAACAGCCAACCTGAGTCGCTGGAAGCTGTATAAAAGGTGTGAATAGGACCAGCTCTGTTTTGACAATGCAATATAAGTAGACAAAGCTGTTGTGTTAATATGAACGTGTACATTAACTGGTGCCAGTTAAACCTTCAGCTGCAGGCCAAATATATTTGCAGGAAATAGGAATATAGAATAGGATAGATATGTTATCGTCCATTTGGTTGGAATGGAAAATCGTCTTTTGCCTCGGGGACTTGGACCAGACAACTTTCGGTTACTGGTTCACCTGTCTACCCACATACCACCCTAGGCAATGCTGAAGAATGACTTTGCATATCACTTGACATACGTGTGAATACAATTTATACCTGTGATAAACTAATACAATAATCCATGTTTCCCCTTCATGTGTTTGAAACTGAACGATGATCTATATTGGCTGTGACTTCTAATCTGCATTTCTCTCACCATGAAGATGTTTTTAAGCAAAAACATGGCATTAAAATCGGTTATAACCCAATACCAGGCGGGTAATAAATCAGTTATAACCCAATACCAGGCGGGTAATAAATCGGTTATAACCCAATACCAAACGGGTAATAAATCAGTTATAACCCAATACCAAACGGGTAATAAATCAGTTATAACCCAATACCAGGCAGGTAATAAATCAGTTATAACCCAATACCAGGCGGGTAATAAATCAGTTATAACCCAATACCAGGCGGGTAATAAATCAGTTATTACCCAATACCAACCGGGTAATAAATCAGTTATAACCCAATACCAGGCGGGTAATAAATCAGTTATTACCCAATACCAGGCGGGTAATAAATCAGTTATTACCCAATACCAACCGGGTAATAAAACAGTTATAACCCAATACCAGGCGGGTAATAAATCAGTTATTACCCAATACCAAACGGGTAATAAATCAGTTATAACCCAATACCAGGCGGGTAATAAATCGGTTATAACCCAATACCAGGCGGGTAATAAATCGGTTATAACCCAATACCAGGCGGGTAATAAATCGGTTATAACCCATTTTGGTAGCCTACTTTAAATACCACCTAAGAGGAAGGCATTACTTATTTCAGAAGCTAGATCAACTAAAAAGCTGAAAAGGCAATGCGACAGTTACAAACAGGAAGTGAATGGGAAGAGAGGCGCTTTATGGAATAAGACACATTTTCCTGATCAGCTAATCAACAAACCATGTTTATTATACCTATTAAACCATGTTATTTCAGATATCAACTTGGAGCAGAAGGGTTTGGAAAACGACTGAAAGGTCCTGAGAAGCACAATCAACCAGTGTGAAATAATTTGGCTTTTTCCATAAATAAATTGATTTTCAATAAAAAAGACATGGTTAGTACAAAATCACAGAGAACTGTATACTAGTGGCAAAACAAGAATCCCAACACATTACTCAGACGTTTGATTAGCCTTCTGTAAATGTTTAAGCTATTTTAATTCCTTTATTAAAAGTATAATAACTATACATTATTATTGTATTATTGTAGTCTGTCATCTGCAATGGCTGTGAGGTTTTTTTCTTCTTCTTCTACTGTTTTCATGCCTATTTGGATGGCACATTCAGTGCACAAGAGATGCGGTTTATTTTTTAATGCGCAAAGAGATGCGGTACATTTTCATGTGTTTAAAACATACCTGTTGCTAAACATATTGGAAGAAGCAATCTGAAGATCAGCCCGCAGACCACCTCGGACGCCATCGCTTTAGGGAAGCCAGTCTTACCACCAGGTAAACGGGGAGAGAGGATGGTGTCACGCACGGTGGTTGTCTGACATACGTTCCGGTAAAGTAAAGTCCTGCTCTCTTTCTAATCCCAGTAAAATCAGCATCAGTTTTCTTCCTGACAACCTGTCGGAACTATAATTCCATAATTGAGAAATTGTACCTTGACCATCAGCGATTTCACTTGTTTTGTTTATAAAAACAGGTATTTGAAATTGTTCAAGCTGTTGAAAAAGCACATTTTACATTTTTTTTCAAGACATGTTGAGCTTGTAGAAAAATACACCATAACGGTCCTCAGACTCAGGTCCGTGCGAAGAGACGGGTTCTGCGTGAGCTACAGATGAATAACGCCAAACCGCGGACAAGTTATCCGATCCTGTGAAACCGACCTTTTACGGCAAAATTCATCATTTTTTTAAGGAGAGAATGAAGTAGCATAGAAATCACAACCGTCGTGGAAAATGGTAACGTTATAATGTAACTGTAGTTGATGAAGTTATGACTATAGTTCACTCTCAGTTGACCGGTCGCAGATTTTTGACGCATTGGTGAAACGTTACTTTCCGACTTCTGGGTTTGACTGTGGAACTCCGCAGGACCACCATGTGATTGACAGGTCTTTCAGCCACTCACAAGGCTTCTCAGAGTAAGCTGTTTGTCCCTTGATAATTAGGGAGCGGGATGGGACACTTCCCCTCGTAATGACTGTAAACAGCGCCAAGACATGGTGGGCTACTCTTATCACAAAAACAAAACCGACTACTTTCCATGAACCACCAGTTGAGTTGAAAATGCGATGGAAACCAATTTAACTTGTATTTGTTTTTTTATTCCGTAGCGTACATGGGAATTTAACGGCAAAAAGTTATATTATGGGCACTACGTCATCACGCACTGCCTTTTATCTGCAACAAGTCAATCTGATGGAAACACGTCTCTGTTGGGAAAAATACACGTATTGTTTTTATGCAGATGTCGGAAAATCCGCGAGAGAATCTGTCGCTAATTTGATGGAAACCTACCTTCTGTAGCCTAATAAACTGTATGGTTTCCCAGGTCATGACGGGAGGACCACACACCATATCGTCACTTAACTACAAGTTTACTTCAATATGATAGTTATTTATTTTAATATTTGTGCATATCAATATTTGCGCATAAATGCGCTTCCGCCGCCATTTCTCGCATGGTACATTTTACAGACACAAAAAGATCCCCACCAATTCTCAGTCTTCCCTGTGGCTCAGTTTGCAACGCCAGCATGGTGTTTGCAACGCCAGGGTTGTGGGTTTGATTCCCACGGGGGGCCAGTACAAAAAAAATGTATGAAATGTATGCATTCACTACCGTAAGTCGCACTGGATAAGAGTGTCTGCTAAATGACTAAAATGTAAGTCAAACGAATTATTTGTTGGCATTTATAGAATTGTACTGAAACTTCATGTTTCCATCACAGCTGTCTTCGTTTTTTTTTTAATATAGTGTGACTTTACTCACATAAAACTCTGGATAGAAACGTGGTTAGTGTTAAACCGTTTGTTGTGGAAAAAAAAAAACAAAAAAAAACACTTTAAATCTCAGAGGATATTTAATCATCTCAACTACAGACCACCACTACATTTATTGTCTATATTTTTTTGCCTTTATAAATAAAGTAATCAAACTGTTGGTTCTTCAACCTGTGTGTCCACATAATGGTCCCAAAGATTATAAATTACTCAAACATAAAGATTTGCTGTTTGCTGTCTGTTTCTTGCCTGAATCTATTATTAAAGGAAGGTCCTAGAAGGTCTCCATGGCGACATTGCATGCATCCTGAAGGTGGTTTATATACTGCCTAAAGGACATACAGTGCCTTCAAAACACTTAATTGATTCCTGGCTCAAAATAATATAGTGTAGAGAGAAACTGCATTAAATGGCTTTAAAAGGTCAAGAGAATTTACGAGCGTAGAATTAATATGGAGTCCTGATCTTTTATTTACTCGTCTGCCGTTTTGGATCCATCCACTGCCAAGGTATAACTCTAATGCAACATTAATGCAAACGTTGTTAAAAATAAAAAAATAAAAAAACAAACAAAAAATAGATCAATCATGAATTGGTTGCGTTCATCAATATGTATTAATAATCTTTATTGACAAGGAAATGATCCATGATGTTTCCTCCAAAGTATAGCTAGTGCATTAGGTCATCGCTAAGAGCAAACTAACCATCACCCTTGAAAGCCATAGAAATATAACAACTAGAAAGGAACAAAAGAAACCTCAGAACGCAGCAATTTGCCCTGGAATACTCATCAAATGTATTCATAAAGCCCTTCTTACATCAGCTGATATCTCAAAGTCCTGTACAGAAACCCAGCCTAAAACCCCCAAACAGCAAGCAATGCAGGTGTAGAAGCACGGTGGCTAGGAAAAACTCCCTAGGAAGGAGTTTTTGGGTGATTTTACATTTGAGTCATTTAGCAGATGCTCTTATCCAGAGCGACTTACAGTAGTGAATGCATACATTTCATGTATTTTTTTTTTGTATTCTTTTTTTTGTACTGGCCCCCCATGGGAATCGAACCCACAACCCTGGTGTTGCAAACACCATGCTCCACCAACTGAGCCACAGGGAAGACATGATGATGCAACTAGGAATGGTATGAGGCCATGAAAACTACACGATGCTGCAACTATGCATGCAAAATAGAAAGCATACTTAGTGACTTCACAAAGTATTCATACCCTTTTGACCTAGTCTGCATTTTGTTGTGTTACAGTCTGAATTTAAAATGGATTAAAAAAAATACATTTTTTTTTTCTCACCCATTTACACACAATAACCCATAATGACAAAGTGCAAACATGTTTTTAGAAATTGTTTGCAAATGTATTGAAAATGTATTCACACAATTTTGCTATGACATGTGAGGGTGAACGTTCTATAGCTCTTATTTGCAGGACTTTAAAATGAATGGGTTAGTAATACTTTATCTAGCCCTCTCACTCAAGGCCCCAAAGGTGACAGTATACATGTCAGAGCCGAAACTACACCGCGTGTACAAAACACTTCTAATGTTTCGTACACTCTTTCTATGACATAGACTGACCAGGTGAATCCAGGTGAAAGATATGATCTCTTATTGATGTCACTTGTTAAATCCACTTCAATGTGGATTGTGTATGTGTGCCATTCGGAGGGTGAATGGACAAGATTAAATATTTAAGCGCCTTTGAACGGGGTCTGGTAGTAGGTGTCGGGCGCACTGGTTTGAGTAAAGAACTACAACTCTGCGAGGCGGGCAGCACCTTGATCAGGGAGGCGAGAAGCACCTTGATCAGGGAGGCGAGAAGCACCTTGATCAAGGCACCTTGATCAGGGAGGCGAGAAGCACCTTGTTCATGGAGGCGAGAAGCACCTTGATCAGGGAGGCGAGCAGCACCTTGATCAGGGAGGCGAGCAACACCTTGATCAGGGAGGCGAGAAGCACCTTGATCAGGGAGGCGAGAAGCACCTTGATCAGGGAGGCGAGCAGCACCTTGATCAGGGAGGCGAGCAACACCTTGATCAGGGAGGCGAGAAGCACCTTGATCAGGGAGGCGAGAAGCACCTTGATCAGGGAGGCAAGCAGCACCTTGATCAGGGAGGCGAGCAGCACCTTGATCAGGGAGGCGAGCAGCACCTTGATCAGGGAGGCGAGAAGCACCTTGTTCATGGAGGCGAGAAGCACCTTGTTCAGGGAGGTGAGAAGCACCTTGATCAGGGAGGCGAGAAGCACCTTGATCAGGGAGGCGAGAAGCACCTTGATCAGGGAGGCGAGAAGCACCTTGATCAGGGAGGCGAGAAGCACCTTGATCAGGGAGGCGAGAAGCACCTTGATCAGGGAGGCGAGAAGCACCTTGATCAGGGAGCCGAGAAGCACCTTGATCAGGGAGGCGAGAAGCACCTTGTTCAGGGAGGCAAGAAGCACCTTGATCAGGGAGGCGAGAAGCACCTTGATCAGGGAGGCGAGCAGCACCTTGATCAGGGAGGCCAGCAAGAGCCCAATGACCACTCTGACAGAACTGCAGAGTTCATTGGCTGAAATGGGAGAACCTGCCACACACACACACACACACACACACACACACACACACACACACACACACACACACACACACACACACACACACACACACACACACACACACACACACACACACACACACACACAGTGGACAGGACAGACACACACATTCTGGATGTTACTAGGGGTTACCAGGTTTAGCCTGGACGTTACTAGGGGTTACCAGGTTTAGCCTGGACGTTACTAGGGGTTACCAGGTTTAGCCTGGACGTTACTAGGGGTTACCAGGTTTAGCCTGGACGTTACTAGGGGTTACCAGGTTTAGCCTGGATGTTACTAGGGGTTACCAGGTTTAGCCTGGACGTTACTAGGGGTTACCAGGTTTAGCCTGGATGTTACTAGGGGTTACCAGGTTTAGCCTGGATGTTACTAGGGGTTACCAGGTTTAGCCTGGATGTTACTAGGGGTTACCAGGTTTAGCCTGGACGTTACTAGGGGTTACCAGGTTTAGCCTGGACGTTACTAGGGGTTACCAGGTTTAGCCTGGACGTTACTAGGGGTTACCAGGTTTAGCCTGGATGTTACTAGGGGTTACCAGGTTTAGCCTGGTCTCAGATCTGTTTGTGCTGTATACGGCCATTGGAGTTGGCAAGACAACATAAACAGGTCTGGGACCAGGCTGAACATCTTTGTGACAGGGGCCCAAAAGATGTTGTTTGGCAAGCAACACGGTGCCTTAGGGCCTCTGTCCAACGCATCGATATATACTACACCAAAGTCATCCATCGATTTGTTCCCATACTAGTCTAAAGAGCAAACCTCAGAAACTTCAGTCTCTCACATAGATGGATAGATATCGTCCACTTGTCTTTGATACATTATTCATCCATTCCTTGAGAGGGAGGGAGGGTATTGATAAAGTTCATGAACCAAATGGACGGAGCAGTTTTAAGTAGCCCGTGTAGGACGTTCTAGGAAGACGGTGGATTTCTGGAACATTCTCTGCCTCTCCTTTACTACACATTAAAGTAAGACATCGTAGAGAAGTACTACTGAGACTTAAAGAGAGTTAGAGAGTTGAAATGAAAACTGAAGTAGTCTACCTACTGCCAGATTACTGGTTGTAAAACTGTACAGGATTTCTTGACTTGATTAGTCTTCTACATGGGTCACCGTGTTTTTATGGTTCAACGAGACAAATCATTTCGGGTTGTCTTTCAAACTTTTAAACAACGTAGTATACAGTACTTTTGATTTGTTGAATAGTGAAGTGGAGAGAAATGTACAGTGTCTTTATGTCCTTACTTGTAAAGAAAACTGAATTAGGATTGAGGTAACGCACCTAAAAAACGCTGGTTTTTAGAACAGAGGGGATGGATTTGTAAAGACACATGTTTCAGCAGGTGGATTCAGCTACGATATCATATTCACAATTTACCACACATTTTGTGTTTTAAAAAAAATTGTTTTTAAAGAAAACGTATTTCATTTCAGAAACAAGTCCAAACAGAATCATCACAACACATTCCTGCCAGACCAATGACTCCGTGTGAAATCCACACCACGTTTGTTGTTCAATATCCACAAGGATTGTTACTTTTTTTTCTCCATGTAAAGTCTATTTAAGTGGCTTTTGTATGCTACTCCTGTTTGTGTGTATTCTACTGCGGCCTGTTTCAGTGATCTTTACGGTGCTTCTCTTCTGTGGTTGTAGGCTGAAAACATGCTTGAATCTCAGAACAGAAACCCTCTACCGTCAGGTATATGTTTTGGAACATTGTAAATAGTGGTTCGATCAATAAACTGTATAGGAGGGCAACATCTGATTTGAGACTTTGAATCTCAACAATATCACACAACACAAGACATTTTGTTTGTACAATCACTTTACTGGAGACTTACAGTACCAGTCAAAAGTTCAGACCCACCTACTCATTCCAGGGTTTTTCTTTATTTTTACTATTTTCTACATTGTAGAATAATAGTGAAGACATCAAAACTATGAAATAACACATATGGAATCATGAAGTAACTAAAAAAGTTAGAAACAAATCAAAATATATTTTAGATATTTGCTGTGTCAGATGAAATGGCCTCCACAATCACCCGACCTCAACCCAATTGAGATGGTTTGGGAGGAGTTGGACTACAGAGTGAAGGAAAATCAGCCAAATGTGTTGGAACTCCTTCAAAACGTTTGGGAAAGCATTCCATGTGAAGCTGGTTGAGAGAATGCCACGCGTGTTCAAAGCTGTCATCAAGGCAGAGGGTGGCTACTTTGAAAAATCTCAAATATATATTTTTTTCTTTAACCAGGCAAGCCAGTTAAGAACAATTGTTATTTACAATGACGGCCTACTCTGGCCAAACCCTGACGACGTGTGGGCCAATTGTGCTCCTCCCTATAGGACTCCCAATCACGGCCGGTTGTGATACAGCCTGGAATCAAACCAGGGTCTGTAGTGACGCCTCTAGCACTGACATGAAGTGTCTTAGACCCACTGCACCACACTTTTTTGGTTACTACATGATTCCATATGTGTTATTTCATAGTTTTCATGTCTTCACGATTATTCTACAATGTAGAAAATAATAACAAATAAAGAAAAGCCCTGGAAGGAGTAGGTGTGTCCAAACTTTTGACTGGTACTGTATATTCCAGCTCAGTTTTAGATAGACTGCCCTTTAACCTTTGTTAAATTGTAAATTGAAGAAAACGATATGGATTGATGATGCACGGTTTTGTTTGTTAAGTAATGTCCTTTAGTATCATAGCATATTAAATTACCTATAAATCACCTTCCATATCCTTCATTATTACTCTGCCATCCAGGAGAATTGTTCATTTGTTTGTTTACCTAACCTCAAAGTGTTTCAGGAAGCATCTCTCCTATTACCCCCTGGATGATGAGTAACATAAACAGCATCCTATTTCCCTAAAACATTATCCTTGTCTGTCCATCTATAGTACCACGATGAGGCTGGGTTTTGCCCATACAGACATGCATTACCTTTACGGTGTCCAGCTGTGCCTACGGGACTTAGACTAATACACTGCTGTATGGGTTAATATATGAGAAAGCCCAGAAAGACATACATTATTGAAACTGTTTGCTCATCGTAGGAAATTCTATTCTCACGCAGGTTAATGCACAGGGTAATACAATTAAAGCTTTTAAAACAGGCTAATAATGATCTGAGATACCGTACCTGAGGATAACAGCACTTATAGAAACAAATATGCATGTCAGTCTCTCTTGTCTAACAGTTGAGGAGAGACTGACTGCATCACTTCCTGTTTTGATAAGAAAACATTAATGTGTTGGAAATTCCAAATCGTTTGTGTTGTGAACTTACACACAGCTCTGGCACACACACACACACACACTTACTCCGCCATGCATGCCACCAGGGGTCTTTTCACAGTCCCCCAAAAATCCAGAACAAATTCAAGAAAGCGTACAGTATTATACAGAGACATTATTGCATGGAACTTCCTTCCATCTCATATTGCTCAAATGAACAGCCAACCTGGTTTCAAAAAACACAGATAAAGCAGCACCTCACGGCACAACGCCTCTCCCCAATTTGACCTGGATAGTTTGTGTGTATGTATTGATATGTAGGCTTTTTAAATTGATGTAGTTCTGTCCTTGAGCTGTTCTTGTCTATTAATGGTATTTGAAATGCTCATGACAGTTGATTTAGTAGCCTATATTCTCATTTACAGTTGATTTAGTGGCCTATATTCTCATTTACAGTTGATTTAGTAGCCTATATTCTCATTACAGTTGATTTAGTAGCCTATATTCTCATTTACAGTTGATTTAGTAGCCTATATTCTCATTTACAGTTGATTTAGTAGCCTATATTCTCCTTACAGTTGATTTAGTAGCCTATATACTCATTTACAGTTGATTTAGTAGCCTATATTCTCATTTACAGTTGATTTAGTAGCCTATATTCTCATTTACAGTTGATTTAGTAGCCTATATTCTCATTTACAGCTTATTTAGTGGCCTATATTCTCATTTACAGTTGATTTAGTGGCCTATATTCTCATGACAGTTGATTTAGTAGCCTATATTCTCAATTAGAGTTGATTTAGTAGCCTATATTCTCATTACAGTTGATTTAGTAGCCTATATTCTCATTTACAGTTGATTTAGTAGCCTATATTCTCATTACAGTTGATTTAGTAGCCTATATTCTCATTTACAGTTGATTTAGTAGCCTATATTCTCATTTACAGTTGATTTAGTGGCCTATATTCTCATGACAGTTGATTTAGTGGCCTATATTCTCATTTACAGTTGATTTAGTGGCCTATATTCTCATTTACAGTTGATTTAGTGGCCTATATTCTCATTACAGTTGATTTAGTGGCCTATATTCTCATGACAGTTGATTTAGTGGCCTATATTCTCATTACAGTTGATTTAGTGGCCTATATTCTCATGACAGTTGATTTAGTGGCCTATATTCTCATTTACAGTTGATTTAGTAGCCTATATTCTCATTTACAGTTGATTTAGTGGCCTATATTCTCATTTACAGTTGATTTAGTAGCCTATATTCTCATTACAGTTGATTTAGTGGCCTATTTTCTCATTTACAGCTGATTTAGTAGCCTATATTCTCAATTAGAGTTGATTTAGTAGCCTATATTCATGTGTATTCTAGAAAATACCTGAGAACGTTCAATAAATATCTATTAAATACATGCAGTACCATACTGAATGAATATTAACGTCTTGACATTATAGTCGTTTAGCAGACGCTCTTACCCAGAGCGTCTTACACTTCATCTTATTAAGGTAGCTAAGAATGACAACAACCTCTTACAGTCATTGTAAAACATTATTTTTTTAAAGAGTACTACTTTCCGTAGTAAAGCAGCTATCAGCAAAGTCATTATAAAAATAGACCTGTGTTTAATCTTTACATGGCTTTTCCTATACATCTGGAGATGGACCAACATTAGAAGACGGATGATAGTACAGCCCACAGTAATAACACTATTGACCACTGAGTGATCCGTGCATTGTAATGTTCCTGTAGTGCTTGTTAGCGACCTGATGTAAATGTACCTAATGCATGTTTTTTTTTTAATGTCATTAACAGAGACAGCAATGTGTTTCCAAGACTCAGCAAGAAAAAAAAACAAGGGTGAATCCCAAATCGCACCCTATTCCCTATATAGTGAACTACTTTTGAACCAGAACCCAATAGGAAACCTAGTCAAAAGTAGTGCACTATATAGGGAATAGGGTGCGATTTGGAATGCATATCCCAAAGCCTTAATGGGAATAGACGAGTTGAGGCTCCCATTTACCTAAAGCCATAAGAGCTTTGTAATAGCCATATTAGCTGTGTATTATCCATGCAAAACCTCACACTGATCACTTCTATTGAGTTAACCGGGAACCTTGATCATCCAGGCAATGGAACAGAATATGTGTATAATGGTACTCGACGTCAGCTTGACGGAAATCAAATCGAAACTTTCCCGCTGAGTTATGAAGAATCTGTAGGATTACAACGATCACACAAGTTTGTTGGAGAAAGAGTGTGTGTTTAACTAACACTGCCGGATCTTTGTGCGGGCTGGTGAAAGAGGGATATTGCAAATATAATGATTGTGCCCCCCCCCAGTCATCCTTATCAATGGCAGTTAAACAGTGCCCCCTAATGGTACAGTAATACATTACAGTTAGAAGGCCAAGTACAGTCAGTGTTTTCATCTTCTGGTCTCTGCGAAAGACTGTAGGTTATCTGACCTTATCTCGATGAAACTAAACTGTAGTGGTAGTCTATAATGTTATGATGATGATGATGATGATGATGATGATGATGATGATGATGATGATGATGATGATGATGATGATTACAGAAGCAGGGTAGCCTAGTGGTTAACGCGTTGGGCCAGTAACTAAAAGGTTGCTAGATCGAATACCCCGAGCTGACGAGGTAAAAATCTGTCGTTCTGCCCCTGAACAAGGCAGTTAACCCCACTGTTCCTAAGGCCGTAAATAACAATGTGTTCTTAACTGACTTGCCTGGTTAAATTAAAGTACAAAGAAGCAGGGGTGGAAAAAGTGGCCAGTTGTCGTACTTGAGTAAATGTAAAGATACCTTCATAGAAAATGACTCAAGTTAAAGTTAACCAGTGTAATACTACTTGAGTAAAATTATTTGGTTATAAATATACTTATGTATCAAAAGTAAAAGTATAAATCATTTCAAATTGCTTATATTAAGCAAACCAGACGGCACCATTTTCTTGTTTTTTAAATTTATTTACGGGTAGCCAGGGGCAACACTCCAACACTCAGACATAATTTACAAACAAAGCATTTGTGTTTAGTGAGTCAGCCAGATCAGAGGCAGTAGGGATGACCAGGGATGTTCTCTGTTTAGTGAGTCCTCCAGATCAGAGGCAGTAGGGATGACCAGGGATGTTCTCTGTTTAGTGAGTCCTCCAGATCAGAGGCAGTAGGGATGACCAGAGATGTTCTCTGTTTAGTGAGTCCTCCAGATCAGAGGCAGTAGGGATGACCAGGGATGTTCTCTGTTTAGTGAGTCCTCCAGATCAGAGGCAGTAGGGATGACCAGAGATGTTCTCTGTTTAGTGAGTCCTCCAGATCAGAGGCAGTAGGGATGACCAGGGATGTTCTCTGTTTAGTGAGTCCTCCAGATCAGAGGCAGTAGGGACGACCAGGGATGTTCTCTGTTTAGTGAGTCCTCCAGATCAGAGGCAGTAGGGATGACCAGGGATGTTCTCTGTTTAGTGAGTCCTCCAGATCAGAGGCAGTAGGGATGACCAGGGATGTTCTCTGTTTAGTGAGTCCTCCAGATCAGAGGCAGTAGGGATGACCAGGGATGTTCTCTTGATAAGTGTTTGAATTGGACCATTTTCCTGTCCTGCTAAGCATTCAAAATGTAACGAGTACTTTTGGGTGTCGGGGAAAATGTATGGAGTAAAACGTACATAATTCTCTTTAAGAATGTAGTGAAGTAAAAGTAAAAGCAGTCAAAAAATATAAATAGTAAAAGAAGGTACAGATACCCCCAAAAAACGACTTAAGTAGTACATTAAAGTAATTTTACTTAAGTACTTTACACCACTGTACATAAGCAATGAACAGTATAAAAGTCTAGTGAACGGTAATAGCGCAGAAATAAAACCCGAATAAGATTGTTTATAGTTACAAGCCGTGACGCTAGGTGGCACCGGTCCGCCTTCACAGCATAGACGCGCATTAAACATATCAACGAAGAAGAAGTACAGCAACATGGCGTCAGCTGTCACAATGTTTATGTTGTCATTTTTATCCAACGTATTGTTCATTTTGGACGCAGCGGATAGCGATTTCCTGAGTACGCTAGGAGCATGTTACAAACCTATCCGGGACGGTAGACCTACGTCTGTCAAGTAAGTGGTCGTTGATCAGAGATACTTTTAGAAAGAAGAAAGTCACCGCAAAGATGTTTCTCAGTAGACTACTGTGAAGTTACATAAGAGACTGAATGTTATTTATAATTAGGGTTACATTGAGAAAATCGGACCCATTCGATTAAAATGAATGGCCATCCCTTTAGCAAAATATGTACTGAACAAAAATATAAATGTAAAATGTAAAGTGTTGTTCCCATGTTTCATGAGCTGAAGTAATAGATCACAGAAATTATCAATGTGCCCAAATTTGTTTACATCCCAGTTCGTGAGCATTTCTCCTTTGCCAAGATAATTCATCCACCTGACAGGTGTGGCCTATCAAGGAGCTGATTAAACAGCATGATCATTACACAGGTGCACCTTGTGCTGGGGACAATAAAAGGCCACTCTAAAATGTGCAGTTTTGTCACACAACACAATGCCACAGATGTCAAACTGTTTGAGGGAGCGTGAAATTGGAATGTAGATTGCAGGAATGTCCACCAGAGCTGTTGCCAGAGAATTTAATGTTTATTTATCTGCCATATGCCGCCTACAACCGCCCTCCCAACTGAAGACCATGTGTAACCACGCCAGGCCAGGGCTCTCATTTACCAACGTTGCATAGAAAAGCTTGTAAATTAACGAAGAAAATGTATAATGTTCGCAAGTACAAAAAAGTTTCTTGGCGGACGCAGAAATATAACTTTTGATCACCAAAAGTGGAAGCAAAACAATACTTTTTGGAGCCCTCAGCAATGGCTTGACAAATAAGATTTAAAAAAAATATTACTTGGGAGCAGGTTAGAGTTGTGGTAAAGTCTGCCTCATCTGAGTGCAGAACAGTTAATGAAATTTAAAAAGAAATGGTTTGATTTGAAAACATAAAATAAAATGATGGTATAAGTGCAATGGGAGAAGGGCAGAGTGACTCTTCACTGTCTGCTATGGACCAGCACATTGGGACGGTAATTGGAGAGACCTCAGTGTCTGGCATCATTTGTGATACTGAGGACCCTCTCCCAGACCCTGAATACCAGACACACCATCTGATGGTGGTACTGAGGACCCTCTCCCAGACCCTGAATACCAGACACACCATCTGATGGTGATACTGAGGACCCTCTCCCAGACCCTGAATACCAGACACACCATCTGATGGTGATACTGAGGACCCTCTCCTAGACCCTGAATCCCAGACACACCATCTGATGGTGGTACTGAGGACCCTCTCCCAGACCCTGAAGGAATACCAGACACACCATCTGATGGTGGTACTGAGGACCCTCTCCCAGACCCTGAATACCAGACACACCATCTGATGGTAGTAGTGAGGACTCTCTCCTAGACCCTGAATACCAGACACACCAACTGATGGTGGTACTGAGGACCCTCTCCCAGACCCTGGAGGAATACCAGACACACCATCTGATGGTGGTAGTGAGGACCCTCTCCCAGACCCTCAATACCAGACACACCATCTGATGGTGGTACTGAGGACCCTCTCCCAGACCCTGAATACCAGACACACCATCTGATGGTGGTACTGAGGACCCTCTCCCAGACCCTGAATACCAGACACACCATCTGATGGTGATACTGGGGACCCTCTCCCAGACCCTGAAGGAATACCAGACACACCATCTGATGGTGGTACTGAGGACCCTCTCCCAGACCCTGAATACCAGACACACCATCTGATGGTGGTACTGAGGACCCTCTCCTAGACCCTGAATACCAGACACACCATCTGATGGTGGTACTGAGGACCCTCTCCCACAACCTGCATGTTTTGACTGACTCAATCCTGAAACAACAACAACAGCAGGCAGGCAGGCAGGCAGGCAGGCAGGCAGGCAGTGTTTCCCACCACCCGTAGCCCTGGTACCGAGGACAATATCATACTACGGTGTTAGCTATCTGTTCTTCCAAATATTGGAATCAAATCGACAAGGAAAAAACATTTGCATTGCACCAGAACTTATTGTCTCACATGTTTGACACAATCAACAAGTTCTTTCAATGTTGTGGAGCTGCAAGCCTTGACAACGCAGCAAACCTAAAAAAGACATTTTCACATTTGTATTACATTAACGTAATGGCATTTTGAAGGAATGTCATTTCAGAGGCAAACCTTGCTAGGCTGGTATTGCAGTGTGCTTCCTGTCCCAGACAAGCACAGCCAACGCCCTTTCAGCAGGCCTATGGTGCACTCCACTGTTCTTATGCATGCGTGGGCTTGGTTGTACCTAGCCTCTTGTTGGTTTGAGGCGGTTTGTGAGGGGAGCCATCAGCCATGTTTTTAATCGGTAGCCCCGGTCTCCTGCAGTTATGAACACAACCTATTGTTTCCCTAGTAGAGGTCTAACATGACAAATAAAAGCTTGCTAATAAAACATAAGCTATCCATCCTCAACAGCTCCTTCCTGGAGGTTCAGGTCCTACTGAACTGTTCTGCACAATGAATGAATGATTTTTCCCACCTGGCCGTTTGGCCACTACATTCAACGAAAGCCAAATGTGAATCACAGATGACCTGCAAATTGACAGAATGGAAACTTTTTCTGTTGACAAAGTTGAATTTGTTCAACGATGGTGTTTTTATTGTGATGTGGGTGCAGTTCGTTGCTCCAATGACATTTGGTAAATCCAGCTACGGTATGGAAATCCTTTTTCACTCTGGCCTGTTGCACAGCAGTGTACTGAAACTGTATGTATTCAGGGGGCCAATGAAATAATACCATGAAGGACCATGAAGCAATATATTCGGCTCATGGTTGGTTGTGAAATGCCAGACCGATCTGCAATCTCCCGTTGGAATGTTCCAGTGGCCAGAAATCCCAAGGTGGAGAGGACTTGGTTATGCACTGGTATGGTATTGGTACATTTCATCTCCCTTTCTAATACTGGAGAGAGTTTGGTTGCAGAGATACAATAAAATATGTATTGGAAAACTAAATCTATTAATAAGCCAAGCGTCGCTCTCGGCAACAAAAATACAAAATCTGCACGCTCATTGAAAACTCCCAGTGTAATGCAGCTTGTGCCACATCCTCCAGAAATGCAAGATTTGCCATTTTGGACAAATCACAATGTTGCCTTTTTACCTTATTTAACAGATTTAACTAAATTTACACACATTCTCAAGTATAAGTACAAATTGATAAATCCCACACTTTGCTTAGAAATGATCGCACGCAGCATGGTTTACCAACACTTCTGTTCGTGGGCAAACATGGGAAAATGAGGGCCCTATAACCTCCACTTCCTGCTTCTTCACCTGCGGGATCATCTGAGACCAGCCACCCCGACAGCTGATTCATTTGAGGAGTATTTCTGTCTGTAATAAAGCCCTTTTGTGGGGGGGAAAATAAATTCTAATTGGCTGGGCCTGGTTCCTCAATGGATGGGCCTGGCTTCCAAGTGGGTGGGCCTATGTCTTCCCAGGCCCACCTATGGCTGCATACCTGCCCAGTCATGTGAAATCCATAGATTAGGGCCTAATGAATTTATTTCAATTGACTGATTTCCTTATATGAATTGTAACTTAGTAAAATCGTTGAAATTGGCACATATTGCGTTTTTTTTTAAATATTTTTGTTCAGTATATTTTAGCAAACTCTACCTGAATGCTTGAAAAAGAAAAGTGACCCCTATACTGAAAATAATAATTAAAACAGGAAGTGGATAGCGGATAACACGTCTACCGTTCACCCTCACTTCTTGGACAGACCAGAGCCTTAGATATGCCGTTTTATAAACTGTTCTTCCTCTTGTAAGCATTACATGGCAGGAATTTTGATGGCGCGCAAGGCTGCGGGCCAGAAGGTTGTGGGTTCACAGACCACGGTGGACAAGAGTAGGGGTGGAAAGATCTTTATAGATTCATGCAATGCTTTTACTATCATCGTATTTGCACATCCAAGAAAAAAATTGCCTTTTATGAACATTTCATGCAAGTCTACATAATTGAACATATTAGCAGAATGTGTTTTAATACCACACAAATTACAGAAGTTACAGGCTAAGAATGGACAGAGAGAGAACGGACAGAGAGAGAGAACGGACAGAGAGAGAGAACGGACAGAGAGAGAGAGAACGGACAGAGAGAGAGAGAACGGACAGAGAGAGAGAGAACGGACAGAGAGAGAGAACGGACAGAGAGAGAGAACGGACAGAGAGAGAGAACGGACAGAGAGAGAGAACGGACAGAGAGAGAGAGAACGGACAGAGAGAGAGAACGGACAGAGAGAGAGAACGGGCAGAGAGAGAACGAACAGAGAGAGAGAACGGACAGAGAGAGAGAACGGGCAGAGAGAGAGAACGGGCAGAGAGAGAACGGGCAGAGAGAGAACGGGCAGAGAGAGAACGGACAGAGAGAGAACGGACAGAGAGAGAACGGGCAGAGAGAGAACGGACAGTGAGAGTCCTATGTGTTCATCTCATCATTACTTCTCCAACGCCAAATCAGTCTGTCTTGTTTACAACAAAACTGTCCTTGTTTGAAAATCATTTTATCTGAGACGTCATTAGGAATCTGAGCATGTTACTTTCAGAAGTTAAGCCTACCTTGCCACCCCGGACAGAGTAGGTCTACCTTTTTACCCCAGACAGAGTAGGCCTACCTTTCCACCCCAGACAGAGTAGACCTACCTTTCCACCCCAGACAGAGTAGGGTCTACCTTTCCACCCCAGACAGAGTAGGGTCTACCTTTCCACCCCAGACAGAGTAGGACCTACCTTTCCACCCCAGACAGAGTAGACCTACCTTTCCACCCCAGACAGAGTAGGGTCTACCTTTCCACCCCAGACAGAGTAGGGTCTACCTTTCCACCCCAGACAGAGTAGGTCTACCTTTCCACCCCAGACAGAGTAGTCCTACCTTTCCACCCAGGACAGAGTAGTCCTACCTTTCCACCCAGGACAGAGTAGGCCTACCTTTCCACCCCAGACAGAGTAGGGTCTACCTTTCCACCCCAGACAGAGTAGACCTACCTTTCCACCCCAGACAGAGTAGGGTCTACCTTTCCACCCCAGACAGAGTAGGGTCTACCTTTCCACCCCAGACAGAGTAGGACCTACCTTTCCACCCCAGACAGAGTAGACCTACCTTTCCACCCCAGACAGAGTAGGGTCTACCTTTCCACCCCAGACAGAGTAGGTCTACCTTTCCACCCCAGACAGAGTAGTCCTACCTTTCCACCCAGGACAGAGTAGT
Source organism: Salmo trutta (assembly GCF_901001165.1). Lineage (NCBI taxonomy): Eukaryota > Metazoa > Chordata > Actinopteri > Salmoniformes > Salmonidae > Salmo > Salmo trutta. The sequence goes on from NC_042977.1 coordinate 49,533,545, forward strand.
CCTACCTTTCCACCCAGGACAGAGTAGGCCTACCTTTCCACCCCAGACAGAGTAGGGTCTACCTTTCCACCCCAGACAGAGTAGGCCTACCTTTCCACCCCAGACAGAGTAGGCCTACCTTTCCACCCCAGACAGACAGAGTAGGTCTACCTTTCCACCCCAGACAGAGTAGGGTCTACCTTTCCACCCCAGACAGATTAGGCCTACCTTTCCACCCCAGACAGAGTAGACCTACCTTTCCACCCCAGACAGAATGGGCCTACCTTTCCACCCCAGACAGAGTGGGCCTACCTTTCCACCCCAGACAGAGTAGACCTACCTTTCCACCCCAGACAGAGTAGGTCTACCTTTCCACCCCAGACAGAGTAGGCCTACCTTTCCACCCCAGACAGAGTAGACCTACCTTTCCACCCCAGACAGAGTAGACCTACCTTTCCACCCCAGACAGAGTGGGACTACCTTTCCACCCCAGACAGAGTAGGCCTACCTTTCCACCCCAGACAGAGTAGGCCTACCTTTCCACCCCAGACAGAGTAGGCCTACCTTTCCACCCCAGACAGAGTAGGCCTACCTTTCCACCCCAGACAGAGTAGGCCTACCTTTCCACCCCAGACAGAGTAGGCCTACCTTTCCACCCCAGACAGAGTAGGCCTACCTTTCCACCCCAGACAGAGTAGACCTACCTTTCCACCCCAGACAGAGTAGGACCTACCTTTCCACCCCAGACAGAGTAGGACCTACCTTTCCACCCCAGACAGAGTAGGACCTACCTTTCCACCCCAGACAGAGTAGACCTACCTTTCCACCCCAGGCAGAGTAGGCCTACCTTTCCACCCCAGACAGAGTAGGGTCTACCTTTCCACCCCAGACAGAGTAGGGTCTACCTTTCCACCCCAGACAGAGTAGGTCTACCTTTCCACCCCAGACAGAGTAGGCCTACCTTTCCACCCCAGACAGAGTAGGCCTACCTTTCCACCCCAGACAGAGTAGGCCTACCTTTCCACCCCAGACAGAGTAGGCTTTAATTAACTGCTGGTTGCTCTTCTTCTGTGGTTTAACCCAATGAGAGAAGGTCACAAGTGTTTTCCTAAAAGCTGTCTGGGTTTAAACATCTTCTATTGTACAGAAAGTGACTAGCTTAATCAATTGATAGTGATGGGATTCGATTACTTCCCAAGCAAAGTACATTTTTTTCTTCTCCTCGGCTATCGAAGGTTGTAGCTCCGCCTCAATGTCAAATTAACTAAACAATGATATTCCCATATGCATCGGAGTCACGTCTTTCCCAGCTTCACTCTATATATACAGCAGTATGTGGACACCCCTTCAAATGAGTGGATTCAGCTATTTCAGCAACACACGTTGGTGACAGGCCCTTTCCTGTTTCTGCATGACAATGCCCCCGTGCACAAAGCGAGGTCCATACTGAAATGGTTTGTCGAGATCAGTGTGGAAGACTATTGAATGGCCTGCACAGAGCCCTGACCTCAACCCCATCGAACACCTTTGGGATGAATTGGAACGCCGACTGCGAGCCAATCTCACCGACTGTGAGCCGATCTCACTAATGCTCTTGTGGATGAATGGAGCAAGTCCCTGCAGCAATGAAGAAATATGTGGAAATAGGCTCCAACACAAAGCCCTCTTGTTGTTAGTAGAGTCTAATTAAAATGAAGACTGTTTTAAATTAATTGTGCCTTCTCGAATTTGCCTACTTTCTGCACCATGAGCTGTCCATTTCTGATTGGTTGTGGCTGCAGCTGCTGCTGCTTCCAGTTTCGGCATCACAATGTAACTTTCTAGAATCTGGCTTATTATGAGGACAATAACTCTGGTAAATGCATCATGGACAAGAAACATATTTTTATTAAAATCAATTATAGTAGTTGCAAGTTTTTTTTTTTTTTTTTTTTTTTTTTTAAGTTGACCTCCGGTTTTCATCTTTACGTTTTCCTTCTCAAACGGAACAGAACATCCGTACGCAAGATATAGAGCATCGCAATGTTGCTTTCTCGAATCTGGCTTATTATGGGGTCAATAACTGCATTATGAGGTCAATAACTGCATTATGGGGTCAATAACTGCATTATGGGGTCAATAACTGCATTATGGGGTCAATAACTGCATTACGGGGTCAATAACTGCATTACGGGGTCAATAACTGCATTACGGGGTCAATAACTGCATTACGGGGTCAATAACTGCATTACGGGGTCAATAACTGCATTACGGGGTCAATAACTGCATTACGGGGTCAATAACTGCATTATGAGGTCAATAACTGCATAATGCGGTCAATAACTGCATTACGGGGTCAATAACTGCATTACAGGGTCAATAACTGCATTACGGGGCCAATAACTGCATTACGAGGCCAATAACCCAAGTGTATGTTTTGGGACTAGGCCTAATCAAACATTATTTTCAGATGAAACCTTTGACTCTCCTTTTGAACTGCCACTGTAGACCTATACAGCACAGCCATTGGTTAATAAGGAGCACACACACACACAAAAAAACGTTTTTATCAGGAAGACCATAGCAGGCTGGGGATCAGGGTTGAAATATCCATTGCAGTGGGTAATGCAACCTAGTTTTATTCACACCAGCCCAGCAGCGCGAAAGACTCAGGAAGGAAGTTCATTTTCTTATAAATATAACTTTGCTATGTGCTTCTATAGCCCACTGTGCTATGTGCTTCTATAGACTACTGTATAGCCTACTGTATAGCCCACTGTATAGCCTACTGTATAGCCAGACTACTGTATAGCCTACTGTATAGCCCACTGTATAGCCTACTGTATAGCCCACTGTATAGCCTACTGTATAGCCAGACTACTGTATAGCCTACTGTATAGCCCACTGTATAGCCTACTGTATAGCCCACTGTATAGCCTACTGTATAGCCAGGCTACTGTATAGCCTACTGTATATCCTACTGTATAGCCAGACTACTGTATAGTCTACTGTATAGCCAGCCTACTGTATAGCCAGACTACTGTATAGCCTACTGTATAGCCAGCCTACTGTATAGCCAGCCTACTGTATAGCCAGCCTACTGTATAGCCTACTGTATAGCCAGCCTACTGTATAGCCCACTGTATAGCCTACTGTATAGCCAGACTACTGTATAGCCTACTGTATAGCCAGCCTACTGTATAGCCAGCCTACTGTATAGCCAGCCTACTGTATAGCCTACTGTATAGCCAGCCTACTGTATAGCCCACTGTATAGCCTACTGTAGAGCCAGCCTACTGTATAGCCCACTGTATAGCCAGCCTACTGTATAGCCAGCCTACTGTATAGCCTACTGTATAGTCTACTGTATAGCCTACTGTATAGCCAGCCTACTGTATAGCCAGCCTACTGTATAGCCAGCCTACTGTATAGCCTACTGTATAGCCAGTCTACTGTATAGCCTACTGTATAGCCTACTGTATAGCCCACAGTATAGCCAGCCTACTGTATAGCCAGCATACTGTACAGCCTACTGTATAGCCTACTGTATAGCCAGCCTACTGTATAGCCTACTGTATAGCCAGTCTACCGTGTAGCCTACTGTATAGCCAACCTACTGTATAGCCTACTGTATAGCCATTCTACTGTATAGCCTACTGTATAGCCCACTGTATAGCCAGCCTACTGTATAGCCTACTGTATAGCCCACAGTATAGCCTACTGTATAGCCTACTGTATAGCCAGCCTACTGTATAGCCTGCCTACTGTATAGCCTACTGTATAGCCTACTGTATAGCCAGCCTACTGTATAGCCAGCCTACTGTATAGCCTACTGTATAGCCTACTGTATAGCCTGTAGGCAATTAATCATTTGATTGAGACCACACTAAATAGCCTGTAAGCGCATTTGATATTATCGGATGTCAATATCTAGCCTAATAAGCAACTCATTCTAAAATACCAAGAAATATTGACATTTCATCATCATTACAAATGACATGACTATGTTAAAACAAATACTAAACCCTCTCCTTGACTGAAATGTTAAAAAGCATGCCCCCCCCCCCCCCCATTTTCCTCCATGTAACCATTCTCTAAAAATATCACCCATCCCTAAACACTGTTTTATTAACAACCACATGAATACCTTAATGTATCTGAGCTGTTTGTTGTTGTTTGTTGTCATTTCCCAGGACGTATCCACGACCACATGAATACCTTAATGTATCTGAGTTGTTTGTTGTCATTAACCCAGGACGTATCCACGACCACATGAATACCTTAATGTATCTGAGCTGTTTGTTGTTGTTTGTTGTCATTAACCCAGGATGTATCCACGACCACATGAATACCTTAATGTATCTGAGCTGTTTGTTGTTGTTTGTTGTCATTTCCCAGGACGTATCCACGACCACATGAATACCTTAATGTATCTGAGCTGTTTGTTGTTGTTGTTGTCATTTCCCAGGACGTATCCACGACCACATGAATACCTTAATGTATCTGAGCTGTTTGTTGTTGTTGTCATTAACCCAGGACGTATCCACGACCACATGAATACCTTAATGTATCTGAGCTGTTTGTTGTTGTTGTCATTAACCCAGGACGTATCCACGACCACATGAATACCTTAATGTATCTGAGCTGTTTGTTGTTTGTTGTCATTAACCCAGGACGTATCCACGACCACATGAATACCTTAATGTATCTGAGCTGTTTGTTGTTGTTGTTGTCATTAACCCAGGACGTATCCACGACCACATGAATACCTTAATGTATCTGAGCTGTTTGTTGTTGTTTGTTGTCATTTCCCAGGACGTATCCACGACCACATGAATACCTTAATGTATCTGAGCTGCCAGCAGTTTGGGACTGGAGGAACATTGAGGGGAAAAACTATGTGAGCATCACGAGGAACCAACACATTCCACAGTACTGCGGCTCGTGCTGGGCCATGGGATCTAGCAGTGCGATTGCCGGTAATTTCTCCTCCACAATCATGTACAATGTTGTTACAATGTTGCCAAATTAAACTCCTCCAATAATACACATTTGACCATTTTTGGACTAGTATAACTCACTCTGACTTGTTACAATGTAACAACAACATTGTAACAATGAACTTAACGTGAACAATTAACTTGTTACAATGTAACAACATTAACAATGAACTTAACGTGAACAATTAACTTGTTACAATGTAACAACATTAACAATGAACTTAACGTGAACAATTAACTTGTTACAATGTAACAACATTAACAATGAACTTAACGTGAACAATTAACTTGTTACAATGTCACTCTGTATTACATTTTTCTTATGCCCAAAAAATATATTTTTACAGGCTAACCTTTCGTCATAAGTGATCTAATAAACTTATTTAAAGTCATGCCTCTATCATATCAATACATTTGATGACGTTTTTGTTGTTTTTTTCTTCCCCCCAGACCGTATCAACATCAAGCGTGGTGGTACGTGGCCATCAGCCTATCTGTCTGTCCAGAACGTGATAGACTGTGGCCACGCTGGGTCCTGCTACGGAGGAGACCACACGGGGGTGTACCGATACGCTCACCAGAAGGGCATCCCTGACGAGACATGCAACAACTATCAGGCTAGGAACCAAAGTAGGACCTATAACATGGAATTTAACATTTTGGTTTTTAATTCTGCATCTTGTTTTGACTTGTGCTAGTTCCTCATAACGCCTGATTTGGATCTGGGTTTTTAATTCTGCATCTTGTTTTGACTTGTGCTAGTTCCTCATAACGCCTGATTTGGATCTGGGTGATAAGAGATTCGTTTTGCTAACTCGTTTTCGCGCTAGTTTAAAGCAGTGCACTATGGGGAATAGGGTGCATGGATTGTTACATTTACATTTTGTCTCATAGCGCCGTCACTCATCCATGTGCGGAATTTACATTCACAAATACACTTTCACAGTTTACATTACATTATCCATCACTCACCCTTGTGATCTCTATGATCTACAGAGTGTGAGCTGTTCAACCAGTGATCTCTATGATCTACAGAGTGTGAGCTGTTCAACCAGTGATCTCTATGATCTACAGAGTGTGAGCTGTTCAACCAGTGATCTCTGTGTTCTACAGAGTGTGAGCTGTTCAACCAGTGATCTCTGTGTTCTACAGAGTGTGAGCTGTTCAACCAGCGATCTCTGTGTTCTACAGAGTGTGAGCTGTTCAACCAGCGATCTCTGTGTTCTACAGAGTGTGAGCTGTTCAACCAGCGATCTCTGTGTTCTACAGAGTGTGAGCTGTTCAACCAGTGATCTCTATGATCTACAGAGTGTGAGCTGTTCAACCAGTGTGGGACATGTTCCTCTGATGCGTGTGCTGTGGTGCAGAACTACACCCTGTGGAAGGTAGGAGACTACGGGGAGGTGTCCGGACGAAACCATATGAAGGCTGAGATATACACCAACGGGCCTATCAGGTGAGATCGGTGTTCTTTGGTTAGTCATGTTATCATTTTCTCTCAGTCAGAAGAACAAAATCACAAGTAAAAGTTTTTTTTTTTTTAAATCAGGAAGTAGAAAATAGGAGTTTCCCTTTTTGAATCTCAAAATGATACAATCTTTTTGATATCAAACAAAATGCCCTATTTTAGCCTTGAGTGTTTGTTCAAATGTATAAAGCGAGTAATGTGTATATGTAATACATGTAGTAAAATGTCCTTTTGTAACTAGTGTTTTTTTAATTGTTCTTTCTTTTGATAAACCTCATTCTCACATTGTGGCTATTGTTCTGTCCTCTCCTCAGCTGTGGCGTGATGGCTACGAAGGGCCTGGAGGCGTATGGTGGTGGTGTGTTTGCCGAGTTCCACCCTTTGTCTCTAATGAACCACATCATCTCAGTAGCAGGCTGGGGGGTGACGGAGGACGGGACAGAGTATTGGGTGGTCCGCAACTCCTGGGGAGAGCCTTGGGTTAGTCTCTCTTGTACAATACATTCATTATTACACTTGTATGGAATATTTACTTATTGAAAGACTGGACAACATACACAATATATACAAAAGTATGTGGACACTCCTTTTAAATGAGTGGATTCAGCTATTTCAGCCACACCCGTTGCTGACAGGTATATAAAATCGGATACACTACCATGCAATCTCCATAGACAAACATTGGCAGTAGAATGGTGTTACTGAAGAGTTCAGTGACTTTCAACGTTCCCGAAAAGATGCCTGGGTTTAAACATGTTCTATTGTACAGAAAGTGAATAGCTTAATTAGGGATAGGGGGCAGTATTTTCACGTCCGGATGAAAAGCGTGCCCGAAGTAAACTGCCTGTTACTCAGGCCCAGAAGCTAGGATATGCACATAATTGGTAGATTTGGATAGAAAACACTCTAAAGTTTCTACAATTGTTAAAATAATGTCTGTGAGTATAACAGAACTGATTTGGCAGGCGAAACCCCGAGGACAAACCATCCAGGGAAAAAACAAATTGAGGTCACTGTGTTTTCCATTGGGTTTCTATGGGAAGCCCTATTTAATAGGAACCTGGTTGCAGTTCCTATGGTTTCCACTAGATGTCAACAGTCTTTAGAAATTGTTCGATGTTTTTCTTTTGAGAAATGAAGAAGTAGGGCTGTTCTTTGTAGGTGTCACTCTGAAGGGCTTTAGTCTTTTGGTGCGCGTGAACTGGAACGCGCTTCACGTTGTTTTTATCCGGTATTAGAAACATTTTATCCCGTCTTAAATGTTATCGATTATTTATATTTTAGGATACCTGAGGTTGGATTAGGAACGTTGTTTGAAATGTTTGGACCAAGTTTATAGGTAACTTATTAGATACTTTGTAGTCATGTTGGGCGAGTTGGAACCGGTGTATTTCTGAATCAAACCAGCCAAATAAATAGACATTTTGGGGATATAAAGAAGGACATTATCGAACAAAAGGACCATTTGTGATGTTTCTGGGACATTTGAGTGCCAACAGAAGAAGATCTTCAATGGTAAGGCATTTATTATATCGTTATTTCTGACTTTTGTGTCGCCACCTGTCTGGTTGAAAATGATTTTCATGTGTTTGTATGCGGGGCGCTGTCCTCAGATAATTGCATGGTCTGCTTTCGCCGTAAAGCCTTTTTGAAATCTGACACTGCGGCTGGATTAACAAGAAGTTAAGCTTTATTTTGATGTATTACACTTATATTTTCGTGAATGTCAAATATTGATATTTCTGTAGTTTGAATTTGGCACTCTGCAATTTCACTGGATGTTGTCAAATCGATCCCGCTAAAGGGATTGGCTCGCGAAGTGATCACTAACAGGTTAAACAAGATGGTGCCAACAGACATGGCAGCTCTGCTTCTAGCTCCTAAGCAACTTCGCAGTATTTTGTTTATTTGTGCTCCAAAACACCACCGGCGGAGTGGATCATTTGTTCGTACCCATCAGGGCAATTGAACTTAATCCAAAGGCTGCTCCAAGACTTCGCTGGGGGAGAAGAGGTATTCGGAGTGGACTTCTAGTCCGACTCAGGAGGCGGGCACACCATCCACCGCTTCCGAGTATATTACTCGCTAATGTTCAGGCTCTGGATAATAAAGTAGACAAGCTCAGGGCGAGGATCTCCTTCCAGAGAGACATCAGGGATTGTAACATACTCTGTTTTCAACGAGAACATGGCTCTCTCTGGATATACTGTCCCCCATCCATACAGCCAGCTGGGTTCTCAGTACATCACATCAGACAGGAATAAAGAACTCTCCGGGAAGAAGAAAAGCGGGGGTGAATGTTTCATGATTAACTCCTCATGGTGTGAATGTGGTAATGTACAGAAACTCAAGTCCTTTTGTTCACCCGACCTCCTCACAATCAAATGCCGACCGTATTACCTCCCAAGATAATTATCTTCTGTTATAGTCACAGCCGTGTATATTCCCTCTCAAGCCGATACCACGACGGCCCTCAAAGAACTACACTGGGCTTTATGTAACCTGGAAACCACATATCCTGAGGCCGCATTTATTGTAACTGGAGATTTTAACGAAGCAAATCTGAGGAAAACGCAACCGAAGTTTTATCAACACATTGACTGTAGCACTCGCTCTGGATTAACATTGTACCATTGCTACTCAATGTTTTGAAATGCCTAGAAGGCGGACACCGAGGTCTTGCTTCCGAACGAGCTATACACCTTCTTCGTCCGCTTTGAGGATAATACAGTGCCACCGACATGGCCCGTTACCAAGGATTGTGGGCTCTCCTCCTCCGTGGCCAACGTAAGACATTTAAGCTTGTTAACCCTCGCAAGGTTAATGGCCCAGACGGCATCGCTAGCCGTATCCCCAGAGCATGTGCAGACTAGCTGGCTGGAGTGTTTACGGACATATTCAATCACTCCCTTTCCCAGTGTGTTGTCCCCACTCGCTTCAAGATGGCCACCATTGTTCCTGTACTCAAGAAAGCAACGGTAACTGAACTAAATAAATGACTATCGCCCCGTAGCACTCACTTCTGTCATCATGAAGTGCTTTGAGAGACTAGTTAAGGATCATATCACCTCTATCTTATCTGACACCCTAGACCCACTTCAATTTGCTTACCGCCCCAATAGGTCCACTGACGATGCAATCGCCACCACACTGCACAATGCCCTATCCCATCTGGACAAGAGGAATACCTATGTAAGAATGCTGTTCGTTGACTACAGCTCAGCATTCAACACCACAGTACCCTCCAAACTCATCATCAAGCTGGAGGCCCTGGGCCTCAACCCCGCCCTGTGCAACTGGGTCCTGGACTTCCTGTCGGGCCACCCCAGGTGGTGAAGGTAGGAAACAACACCTCCACTTCGCTGATCCTCAACACTGGAGCCCCACAAGGGTGCGTGCTCAGCCCCCTCCTGTTCACCCATGACTGTGTGGCCACGCACGCCTCCAACTCAATCAAATAGTTCACCCACAGAGACAACCTCAGTAAGGCTGAAGAAACTTGGCTTGGCCCCTAAAACCCCCACAGACTTTTACAGATGCACAATTGAGAGCATCCTGTCGGGCTGTATCACCGCCTGGTACGGCAACTGCACCGCCTGCAACCGCAGGACTCTCCAGAGACAGTCTAGAAGGGGTTCCCACATATGCTGAGCACTTATTGGCTGCTTTTCCTTAACTCTGTGGTCCAACTCATCCCAAAGAAGGTGACTACGTTATGAAGCTGGTTTTGAGAATGCCAAGAGTGTGCAAAGCTGCCATCAAGGCAAAGGGTGGCTACTTTGAAGAATCTCAAATATAAAATATATTTTGATTTGTTAAACACTTTTTGGTTACTACATGATTCCATATGTGTTATTTCATAGTTTTGATGTCTTCACTATTTTTCTACGGTGTAGAAAATAGTAAAAAAATATATAATTACCTTGAATGAGTAGGTGTGTCCAAACTTTTCACTGGTACTGTACTGTGCCTTGGAATCACTGGTCACTTTGATAATGTTTACACACTGGTTTACTCATCTCAAATGTATTCTACTGTATTTTAATCAATGCCACTCTGAGCAATGTCAATCTAATATTTTATATATTTCTTAATTCCATTATTTTTATGTGTAAATATGTGTATGTGACCAATACAATTTGACTTGATTTGTTTTCATCAATTGATAGTGACAGAATTATATTACTCCCCAAGTGAAGTCACATTTTTTTTGTCTCCTTGGCTATAGAAGGTTGTAGTTGAGCCTCTGATTGTCAAAGAAACTCAATGACGTCTGTCCTCGGTTGCAACACTCACTACCGAGTTCCAAACTGCCTCTGGAAGCAACGTCAGCACAATAACTGTTCGTCGGGAGCTTCATGAAATGAGTTTCCATGGCTGAGCAGCCGCACACAAACCTAAGATCACCATGCGCAATGCCAAGCGTCGGCTGGAGAGGTGTAACGCTCGCCGCCATTGGACTCTGGATCAGTGGAAACTCGTTCTCTGGAGTGATGAATCCCGCTTCACCATGTGGCAGTCCGACGGATTAATCTGGGTTTGGTGGATGCCAAGAGAATGCTACCTGCCCCAATGCATAGTGCCAACTGTAAAGTTTGGTGGAGGAAGAATAATGGTCTGGGGCTGTTCTTCATGGTTCGGGCCCCTTAGTTCAAGTGAAGGGAAATCTTAACGCTACAGCATAGAATGACATTCTAGATGATTCTGTGCTTCCAACTTTGTGGCAACAGTTTGGGGAAAGCTCTTTCCTGTTTCAGCATGAACAATTCCCCTGTGCATAAAGCGAGGTTCATACAGAAATGGTGTGTCAAGATCAGTGTGAAGGAACTTGACTGGCCTACACAGAGCCCTGACCTCAACCCCGTTGAACACCTTTGGGATGAATTGGAACGCCAACTGTGAGCCAGGCCTAATCGCCCCAACAACAGTCCCCGACCTCACTAATGCTCTTGTTGCAGCAATGTTCCAACATCTAGTGGAAAGCCTTCCCAGAAGAGTAGAGGCTGTTATAGCAGCAAAGGGGGGGACCAACTCCATATTAATACCCATGATTTTGGAATGAGATGTTTGACGTGCAGGTGTCCACATCCTTTTGGTCATGCAGTGTATGAGCTTCACTTTCTGTTGATCCTGTTTTGGATGATTTTATAGCTCAGGGACAAACTTTGTCTTTTACTCATCTATACATTTATGATGTAAACATGGAGGCTAACGGGGGGAGGTACCCGCGGAGGCTAACGGGGGGAGGTACCCGCACAGGGTAACACAGTGTTTTGTTTTGTGTTTTGCAGGGAGAGTACGGCTGGGCGAGGATCGTAACCAGTGCTTATAAAGGAGGGAAAGGTAACTGGTACAACCTGGCCATAGAGAAGAGTTGTGCTTACGGAGACCCCATCGTTACGTAGAGGACGAGAGGAAACGAGTCTGATTTCTATGGTGTCGTAACCATCAGCTGGCTGACCTGATCGCTGAATATTAATATTGGAGAATACAGTGCGTCATTCGAAACAGGTGACCAGTGCTGCCATGAACTGAATGTGCTGTCCAATGGTTCACATAGTAGGACATTCAACTTCATCTGGGCCCCGTATTCATTAAAAACCGTCTTAGAGTCAGAGTTCTGATCTAGGACCAGTTTAACCTTTTTAGATTGTAGTGAATAAGATTACATGGACAGGGGAGGATCTGATCTGAGATCAGCACTCCTACTGTGAGACGCTTTGTGAATACGGGACCTGGACATGGCTTTCAGCTCAGTCATGGTCCGTCGCAGGATTACTTTCAAACTCTATGTTTCAGTCTTGTGACAGCGCTGAAATACTGTCAAACACAACTACACTAAACCACACTACACACTAATTCTGCACTGGGCTATTTGACTGGTGTTTATTAACAAATGTTTTTGAAAGAATAAACAATGATATTTTTTTGTTGCCTTTTTTTTCATTTGGTTTTGTAGTTTGTACGGCAAAACATGGATCTAACAAACCCGGTTTAAGCAGGTAATTGTGCCTTAAAGCTGTTCATCGGTCAGGAAAGGTCGGGAAAGGTCAGGATAATCTGGATAATCTGGTTAGTTACATTACGCTCCCGATCTTTCTTTAGATTGGATAGTTTGCCCGTCCTGATGGTCAAATCCCAGATACAAACTAATCTACAGGCGAGGCTATCGTCGTTAGTTTAGTAAATGAGATAGCCGCTCTAAAGACGTTAATCTCGTTTAAAGACCCAGTTCAGTCAAAAACATCATTTTCCACTGTCTTTTATATATATATTTCCACACTATGAGGTTGGAATAATACTGTGAAATTAAGAAAATTATAATGTTATTTTAGTGTAAGAGTTTGTTTTGAAAAGGCCGCTTGAAATTTCAGCATGTTTTCTGGGGGATGACATTTTAATTTGTTAGATAGAGTTCTCTCCATCACAATACCATTACAGCAGTACAGCATGCCTTAACTGTTTACCAAACATGCCACATGCACAAGCGTTGCAAAATAAATATACACATACTTATTCAATAATTTCATCCAAACTGCTCGCGTACGTTAATTTGACCAGAACTCGGTTCTATTTGAACATAACTCCAATGGTGGAACAAGCTCCCTCACGACGCCAGGACAGCGGAGTCAATCACCACCTTCCGGAGACACCTGAAACCCCACCTCTTTAAGGAATACCTGGGATAGGATAAAGCAATCCTTCTAACCCCCGCCCCCCCTAAAATAAAGATTTAGATGCACTATTGTAAAGTGGTTGTTCCACTGGATATCGTAAGGTGAATGCACCAATTTGTAAGTCGTTCTGGATAAGAGCGTTTGCTAAATGACTTAAATGTAAAAATGTAAATGTAAATAACTCGGTTCTATTTGAACAGGATGCTGCAACAAAACCGAAGGTGCACAGCTATGGGACAACGGGGGTTGGCTTAGATTGTTGAATACATGTAAACTATATTTTAGTCTCCAATGTTTATTGAAAACATAAATACATTTTCACAATGAGCTCTTGTTATCTCTCAAATACATCGTTACAGTTGTTGGTTAGCTAGCTAGCTAAATGACATGAAATCAGTTCAAAACACCTCAAAATAAGACATGGTATCGAGGACGAGATAAAACGAGCTGAAACGAGCCACTTCTGATTCCCCGACATGGCAGTTTCTTGTTCATTGTTGGTAGCAATCTGGCCATCCAGACTCACAGCAACACACGGACTACTGGCTCATTGAAGCGCGCGCATCATGGTAACCCATCCACTGGTTTTTAGGAGGACCATGTGGAGGGGTTGAAAGATGAACAAGGTCCAGCTGGAAACTGTAATGCACCTTTAAAGGTGGTTCCCAACTGCCATGTAAAATCCACAGAAGAAGAAACGTGATGATGATGATGAGAGATTAATAAAGGAAACTAACTCGGGATTCCCCTTTTATCTGTGGGTTAATTGTTGCAATAGAGAACATACGATTTTGAAATAATTCAAAATGTGTCAAAATTCTATAAAAAAAAAAGGACCATATATAATTTCAGGTCAAATAAAAACACAATGTTAATCTCCCAGGACAAATTAGCTCAGAACAGCAAGCTAGCTAAATGTCCATGAATGTTTCATGTGTTTCTGCTTGTCCCCACAAAAAATGAATATAGTTCATTCACAGTTTTGGTATTTTAACCTGCATGTCATGAGGGATAGACCAAATCAACATGTAGCACGATGGTCCACGCAGACGCACAAGAGCACAGCCAGTTTGGTCAGCGTGTTACAATAGAGGTTTATATTGACTATACAGTTTACACTGGGGCCGTGTCATTGGCCTGCACAATAACGGACTCGATGTGTTTTTTTCTCAAAAACCTTTGCTGTATTGACCTTCTTGACCAAGAATGAACTGAAGTATGTGTGAACTATATTATTATTATTATTATTAGCCTACTATCAAGGAGTCATTATTATGACCAGTGTGATGGAAATGGCGGGGAAACACATCCTCAGCAATGACATAATAACTATATTATTGAATGAACCCTGGTGATTATTCAATTAAAAAAACCGCAGAATCCATAAAGTCTCCCGTCAATTATCTCCCCGGAAGTGGTGAAAATATACCCTTTAAAGACACCCCCCCACCCCCCCCCCCCCAGAACTCAACTGCACACCAATCGACCGCTTGATTGGAGGAGATAAGGCTCTCGGCCGGATCTTTGAATTATTATTATTATTATTTTATTATTATAGGCCTATACGGTATTTATATTACATTTTGCACAATGCGATGAGAACGTCACGCAGGTATTGCTATTTAGGTTTAAAGATAATACCAAAAAAAAACAAAAAGACGATGCCTGGTGTAGCGCGGCTCCATCAGTGCGCCTCTATTGCAGGTCATCTGAAAACAACAACAACAATAGATATATCATGTCGTGTTTGAGCGTTTCGTGCAGCGCTGTTATTGTCCTGTTCGGAGCGGTTTGCAGCGTTTTCATATTCTGTGAGTATCTGATTTATTACGCCGCGATATTACAGTGCGGTTGGCCGGGGATCGACCATGGTGCCCGGGCGAGTGAGAGGAGCGCAGACGGCCAACCAGAACCGGAGGTTCTCCGCGCTATGGTTCTGTCAGACACGCACCTCCTCGGCGCTGTCGGCGGGCACTGGTTCGACAAACTGCGAAGGTAAATGATCCTCATCAATATATATGTTATTAATATGCATTTTATTTTTTATTGTGAAACAACAAACAAACAAACAAACAAACAAAAAGTATGTTTTGCATAGTTTCTTGGTAACGCATGACGCTCCGTGTCAGACCATATCCACGCTGTCTCTAAGCAGATTAGAGCAGTTCAGTCGTCAGCAATAACAACAGGCAACAGGGTAATGCATGGTGCGCTGAGCTGACGGATGACTGACTGTATGGTCTGTCTCTGTGCCACCCAGGGAATGGCAGATGGAACGAGCTTTCCAGACCGCCCTGGCCCTGCTCCGACCTGAGGTCGTTTTTATACTGGGGGATGTGTTCGATGAGGGGAAATGGAGCTCTCCGAAGGTATATAGCCATAAAAGCACTTTATAAGCCTACTGCAGTGAATTTGGAGGGGGTTTGTTCAAGTGAGAATCGAAACCTACTATTCTTAGTCTTAACCGTTATTCTCGCAACACTAGGCATGTTTCTGTAATGGTCCTAGACCTAAAGTATTTAGTACTTTTGTTCCCAACATGTATCTATCTGTAATAGTGTATAAATCTGCTATATTTATAACTATTGTTCCACTCTATTCTACGACATGTATTCAGATATATATGTATGTACAGTTGGAAGTTTACATACCCTTAGTTTGGAGTCATTAAAACTCGTTGTTCAACCACCCCACAAATTTCTTGTTAACAAACTATAGTTTTGGCAAGTCGGTTAGGACATCTACTTTGTGCATGACACAAGTAATTTATCCAACAATTGTTTACAGACAGATTATTTCACTTATAATTCACTGTATCACAATTCCAGTGGGTCAGAAGTTTACATACACTAAGTTGACTGTGCCTTTAAACAGCTTGGAAAATTCCAGAAAAATGATGTCATGGCTTTAGAAGCTTCTGATAGGCTAATTGACATCATTTGAGTCAATTGGAGGTGTACCTGTGGATGTATTACAAGGCCTACCTTCAAACTCAGTGCCTCTTTGCTTGACATCATGGGAAAATCAAAAGAAATCAGCCAAGACCTCGGAAAAAAAATTATAGACCTTCACAAGTCTGGTTCATCCTTGGGAGCAATTTCCAAATGCCTGAAGGTACCACGTTCATCTGTACAAACAATAGTACGCAAGTATAAACACCATGGGACCACGCAGCCGTCATACCACACAGGAAGGAGACGCATTCTGTCTCCTAGAGATGAACGTACTTTGGTGCGAAAAGTGCAACTCAACCCCAGAACAACAGCAAAGGACCCTGTGAAGATGCTGGAGGAAACGGGTACAAAAGTATCTATATCCACAGTAAAACGAGTCCTATATCGACATAACCTGAAAGGCCGCTCAGCAAGGAAGAAGCCACTGCTCCAAAACCGCCATAAAAAAAGCCAGACTACGGTTTGCAACTGCACATGGGGACAAAGATTCACCCAACTTATTGTGGGAAGCTTGTGGAAAGCTACCCGAAACATTTGACCTAAGTTAAACAATTTAAAGGCAATGCTACCAAATACTAATTGAGTGTATGTAAACTTCTGACCCACTGGGAATGTGATGAAAGAAATAAAAGCTGAAATAAATCAATTCTCTCTACTATTATTCTGACATTTCACATTCTTAAAATAAAGTGGTGATTCTAACTAACCTAAAGACAGGGGAATTATTACTAGTATTAAATATCAGGAATTGTGGAAAAACTGAGTTTTTAAAATGTATTTGGCTAAAGGTGTATGTAAACGTCCGACTTCGACTGTACGTCCGGTCTTATTCCCCAACTAACAGAACTGGGACGATGATGTTTGCCGTTTCCAGAAGATGTTCAGGCACTCCAGTGACACAGAGCTGGTGGTTCTGGTTGGAAACCACGACATCGGCTTCCACTACGAGTAGGTTAACATCCATCAGCATGGAGCTGTAGACTCTATACTGTACATACCGTATGCTGTAGACTCTATACTGTACATACTGTAGACTCTATACTGTACATATCGTATGCTGCAGACTCTATACTGTACATACTGTATGCTGCAGACTCTATACTGTACATACCGTATGCTGTAGACTCTATACTGTACATACCGTATGCTGTAGACTCTATACTGTACATACCGTATGCTAGGTTAACATCCATCAGCATGGAGCTGTAGACTCTATACTGTACATACCGTATGCTGCAGACTCTATACTGTACATACCGTATACTGTAGACTCTATACTGTACATACTGTATACTGCAGACTCTATACTGTACATACCGTATACTGCAGACTCTATACTGTACATACTGTAGACTCTATACTGTACATACCGTATACTGCAGACTCTATACTGTACATACCGTATACTGGGTTAACATCCATCAGCATGGAGCTGCAGACTCTATACTGTACATACCGTATGCTGCAGACTCTATACTGTACATACCGCATCCCATATAGGTATACTGTAGAATCTATACTGATGGTACAGTATACTGTATCCCATATCAGAATACTGTAGAATCTATACTGATGGTACATTATACTGTATCCCATATCGGTATACTGTAGAATCTATACTGATGGTACATTATACTGTATCCCATAGAGGTATACTGTAGAATCTATACTGATGGTACATTATACTGTATCCCATATAGGTATACTGTAGAATCTATACTGATGGTACATTATACTGTATCCCAAGTTGCCATGTCCATACTGTAAACCTGAATTATGAATGTTATGTCAAGTCAATGAGGCCTTTTCAAAATCTATGTTTTTGCCTTCTCGTTTGCGGATTACGAAAAGGCCGAAGCAAAATGTGGAATAGTGAAATAATTCAATGTATAGACCTAGTACTGTACGGTAGCCTCTCTGTTTGGTGAACATTCTAGTACCGTACGGTAGCCTCTCTGTTTGGTGAACATTCTAGTACTGTACGGTAGCCTCTCTGTTTGGTGAACATTCTAGTACTGTACGGTAGCCTCTCTGT
The DNA here is from genome assembly GCF_901001165.1 of Salmo trutta. NCBI lineage: Eukaryota > Metazoa > Chordata > Actinopteri > Salmoniformes > Salmonidae > Salmo > Salmo trutta. The sequence continues at coordinate 49,551,637 of NC_042977.1, forward strand.
TTGGTGAACATTCCAGTACTGTACGGTAGCCTCGTCAACATTCTAGTACCGTACGGTAGCCTCTCTGTTTGAACATTCTAGTACTGTACGGTAGCCTCTCTGTTTGGTGAACATTCTAGTACCGTACGGTAGCCTCCTGAGCATTCTAGTACCGTACGGTAGCCTCTCTGTTTGGTGAACATTCTAGTACCGTACGGTAGCCTCCTGAACATTCTAGTACCGTATGGTAGCCTCTCTGTTACGTGAACATTCTAGTACTGTACGGTAGCCTCTCTGTTTGGTGAACATTCTAGTACTGTACGGTAGCCTCTCCGTTTGGTGAACATTCTAGTACTGTATGGTAGCCTCTCTGTTACGTGAACATTCTAGTATCGTACGGTAGCCTCTCTGTTTGGTGAACATTCGTGATAAATGATCGAGTATTGAGTCAAACTGTAATGAGATGAAAAGAAGCCTATAAAGTGTCACAGATAATCAACACAGCAGTTTGGATTTGGGCTGAAGTCTAACTGGCTTGGTTCTTTGTCCTCCTGAAGAATGGACTGGTTCAAGTTACAGCGCTTTGAGAAGGCCTTCAATACCACCTCCACCAGAATGGTCACCAAGAAAGGAGTGAAGTAAGTCACTTGAGCTGTTTGACCTCCTTATGTAAATCTCTCTCCATCCCCACTCTTATCATCTCTACCCTGTCTCTCTCTCTTCTCTCTGTCTTGCTTGCTCCCTTCTCCCTCTCTCTCTCTCTCTCTCTCTCTCTCTCTCTCTCTCTCTCTCTCTCTCTCTCTCTCTCTCTCTCTCTCTCTCTCTCTCTCTCTCTCTCTCTCTCTCTCTCTCTCTCTGTGTTTGTCTTTCTCGTTTGTTCCCCCCTGTCTCTTCCTCTCTTCCTCTCTCTATTCTCTCTATTCAACCCCCAGCCTGTATGTATTCAGTGAGAACAGCATTTAAATCCCTTCATGATCATCCATCCTGTTTTATGTTTGTTGTGTTATACTCTCTACTGTATAAACCCCAAGGTGTTGTCTCTGTCTCTCTACTGTATAAACCCCAAGGTGTTGTCTCTCTACTATATAAACCCCAAGGTGTTGTCTCTGTTTCTCTACTGTATAAACCCCAAGGTGTTGTCTCTCTACTATATAAACCCCAAGGTGTTGTCTCTGTCTCTCTACTATATAAACCCCAAGGTGTTGTCTCTCTACTGTATAAACCCCAAGGTGTTGTCTCTGTTTCTCTACTGTATAAACCCCAAGGTGTTTTCTCTCTACTATATAAACCCCAAGGTGTTGTCTCTCTACTGTATAAACCCCAAGGTGTTGTCTCTGTCTCTCTACTGTATAAACCCCAAGGTGTTGTCTCTGTCTCTCTACTGTATAAACCCCAAGGTGTTGTCTCTGTCTCTCTACTGTATAAACCCCAAGGTGTTGTCTCTCTACTGTATAAACCCCAAGGTGTTGTCTCTGTCTCTCTACTGTATAAACCCCAAGGTGTTGTCTCTCTACTGTATAAACCCCAAGGTGTTGTCTCTGTCTCTCTACTGTATAAACCCCAAGGTGTTGTCTCTGTCTCTCTACTGTATAAACCCCAAGGTGTTGTCTCTGTCTCTCTACTGTATAAACCCCAAGGTGTTGTCTCTGTCTCTCTACTGTATAAACCCCAAGGTGTTGTCTCTCTACTGTATAAACCCCAAGGTGTTGTCTCTCTACTGTATAAACCCCAAGGTGTTGTCTCTGTCTCTCTACTGTATAAACCCCAAGTTGTTGTCTCTGTCTCTCTACTGTATAAACCCCAAGGTGTTGTCTCTGTACTGTATAAACCCCAAGTTGTTGTCTCTGTACTGTATAAACCCCAAGTTGTTGTCTCTCTACTGTATAAACCCTAAGGTGTTGTCTCTGTCTCTCTACTGTATAAACCCTAAGGTTTTGTCTGTCTCTGTACTAGTGAATGGGTGTTTTGTTTCTCATTGTTTTTTTCTCTAGCTTTCTATTGGTCAACAGCGTGGCGTTGCATGGTGACGGTTGTCCTATCTGCCAATCAGTGGAGAAACAGCTTTACACACTGTCCAGAGACCTCAACTGTTCACTACTACAGGTGGGTCTTCTACCACACACACACACACACACACACACACACTGTCTAGGGACCTAAACTGTTCCCAGTGAGTGCCCTCTACAACTCAGACATTTAAAGGAGTTAAAGCTGGAATCAGTCTGATTCGATACGACCAGAAATACGACTTTCCTGAAATGGATCATTTGTTCATACCCCTCAGGGAAATTGAACTTATTCCAAAGGCTGCTCCAACAGTCCGCTGGGGGAGAAGAGGTATTCGGAGTGGACTTCTAGTCCGACTCAGGAGGCGTGCAAACCATCCACCGCTTCCGAGTATATTACTCGCTAATGTTAAGTCTCTGGATAATAAAGTAGACAAGCTCAGGGCGAGGATCTCCTTCCAGAGAGACATCAGGGATTGTAACACACTCTGTTTTCAACGAGAACATGGCTCTCTCCGGATATACTGTCCCCCATCCATACAGCCAGCTGGGTTCTCAGTACATCACATCAGACAGGAATAAAGAACTCTCTAGGAAGAAGAAAAGCGGGGGGGGCAAAGATAACTGAACTAAATGACTATCGCCCCGTAGCACTCACTTCTGTCATCATGAAGTGCTTTGAGAGACTAGTCAAGGATCATATCACCTCTACCTTACCTGACACCCTAGACCCACTACAATTTGCTTACCGCCCCAATAGGTCCACTGACGATGCAATCGTCATCACTCTGCATACTGTCCTATCCCATCTGGGCAAGAGGAATACCTATGTAAGAATGCTGTTCATTGACTACAGCTCAGCATTCAACACCATAGTACCCTCCAAACTCGTCATTAAGCTGGAGGCCCTGGGTCTGAACCCCGCCCTGTGTAACTGGGTCCTGGACTTCCTGACGGGCCGCCCCCAGGTGGTGAAGGTAGGAAACAACACCTCCACTTCGCTGATCCTCAACACTGGGGCCCCACAAGGGAGCGTGCACTGGCAACTTTAATAATGGAACACTAGTCACTTTAATAATGTTTACATACTGCTTTAATCATAATTGCATTACAGCCTTATTCTAAAATGGATTAAAAAAAGTTTTTTTTCCTCTCATCACTGTCAAACGCTCCCTGAAACACTTCAGCGAGCAAGCCTTTCTAATCGACCTGGCCCGGGTATCCTGGAAGGATATTGAACTCATCCCGTCAATAGAGGATGCCTGGTTATTTTATTTCAATGCCTTCCTCACCATCTTAAATAAGCCATGCCACATTCAAAGAAATTTAGAACCAGGAACAGATATAGCCCTTGGTTCTCTCCAGACCTGACTGCCCTTAACCAACACAAAAACATCCTGTGGCGGTTCTGCATTAGCATCGAATAGCCCCCGTGATATGCAACTTTTCAGGGAAGTTAGAAACCAATATACACAGGCAGTTAGAAACGCCAAGGCTAGCTTTTTCAAGCAGAAATTTGCTTCCTGCAACACAAACTCAAAAAGGTTCTGGGACACTGTAAAGTCCATGGAGAATAAGAACACCTCCTCCCAGCTGCCCACTGCAATGAGAATTGTCACCACCAATAATTCCACTATAATTGAGAATTTCAATAAGCATTTTTCTACGGCTGGCCACGCTTTCCACCTGGCTACCCCTACCGCGGTCAACAGCACTGCACCCCCCCACAGCTATTCGCCCAAGCCTTCCCCATTTCTCCTTCTCCCAAATCCAGTCAGCTGATGTTCTGAAAGAGCTGCAAAATCTGGATCCCTACAAATCAGCCGGGTTAGACAATCTGGACCCTTTCTTTCTAAAATTGTCTGCCAAAATTGTTGCAACCCCTATTACTAGCCTGTTCAACCTCTCTTTCGTGTCGTCTGAGATTCCCAAAGATTGGAAAGCAGCTGCGGTCATCCCCCTCTTCAAAGGGGGGGACACTCTTGACCCAAACTGCTACAGACCTATATCTATCCTACCCTGCCTTTCTAAGGTCTTCGAAAGCCAAGTCAACAAACAGATTACCGACCATTTCGAATCCCACCGCACCTTCTCCGCTATGCAATCTGGTTTCAGGGCTGGTCATGGGTGCACCTTAGCCACACTCAAGGTCCTAAACGATATCGTAACCGCCATCGATAAGAAACAATACTGTGCTGCCGTATTCATTGACCTGGCCAAGGCTTTTGACTCTGTCAATCAACACATCCTCATCGGCAGACTCAATAGCCTTGGTTTCTCAAATTATTGCCTCGCCTGGTTCACATTTTTTTACATTTTACATTTTAGTCATTTAGCAGACGCTCTTATCCAGAACGACTTACAGTAGTGAATGCATACATTTCATTTTCATTTCATAACTTTTTTTTTCCTTAGTACTTGGCCCCCCGTGGCAATCGAACCCACAACCCTGGTGTTGCAAACACCATGCTCTACCAACTGAGCTACGGGGAAGGCTACTTCTCTGATAGAGTTCAATGTGTCAAATCGGATGGCCTGTTGTCCGGGTCTCTGGCAGTCTCTATGGGGGTGCCACAGGGTTCAATTCTTGGGCCAACTCTCTTCTCTGTATACATCAATGATGTCGCTCTTGCTGCTGGTGAGTCTCTGATCCACCTCTACGCAGACGACACCATTCTGTATACTTCTGGCCCTTCTTTGGACACTGTGTTAACAACCCTCCAGACAAGCTTCAATGCCATACAACTCTCCATCCGTGGCCTCCAACTGCTCTTAAATACAAGTAAAACTAAATGCATGCTCTTCAACCGATCGCTGCCCACACATACCTACTCGTCCAGCATCACTACTCTGGACGGTTCTGACTTAGAATATGTGGACAACTACAAATACCTAGGTGTCTGGTTAGACTGTAAACTCTTCTTCCAGACTCACATCAAACATCTCCAATCCAAAGTTAAATCTAGAATTGGCTTCCTATTTCGCAGCAAAGCATCCTTCACTCATGCTGCCTAACATACCCTCGTAAAACTGACCATCCTACCAATCCTCGACTTCGGCGATGTCATTTACAAAATAGCCTCCAATACCCTACTCAATAAACTGGATGCAGTCTATCACAGTGCCATCCGTTTTGTCACCAAAGCCCCATATACTACCCACCACTGCGACCTGTACGCTCTCGTTGGCTGGCCCTCGCTTCATACTCGTCGCCAAACCCACTGGCTCCAGGTCATCTACAAGACCCTGCTAGGTAAAGTCCCCCCTTATCTCTGCTCACTGGTCACCATAGCAGCACCCACCTGTAGCACACGCTCCAGCAGGTATATCTCTCTGGTCACCCCCAAAGCCAATTCCTCCTTTGGCCGCCTTTCCTTCCAGTTCTCTGCTGCCAATGACTGGAACAAACTACAAAAATCTCTGAAACTGGAAACACTTATCTCCCTCACTAGCTTTAAGCACCAGCTGTCAGAGCAGCTCACAGATTACTGCACCTGTACATAGCCCATCTGTAATTTAGCCAACCAACTACCTTTTCCCCTACTGTATTTATTTATTTTGCTCCTCTGCACCCCATTATTTCTATTTCTACTTTGCACTTTCTTCCACTACAAATCTACCATTCCAGTGTTTTACTTGCTATATTGTATTTACTTTGCCACCATGGCCTTTTTGCCTTTACCTCCCTTATCTCACATCATTTGCTCACATTGTATATAGACTTATTTTTCTACTGTATTATTGACTGTATGTTTGTTTTACTCCATGTGTAACTCTGTGTTGTTGTATGTGTCGAACTGCTTTGCTTTATCTTGGCCAGGTCGCAATTGTAAATGAGAACTTGTTCTCAACTGGCCTACCTGGTTAAATAAAGGACTTGTCCTCAACTAGCCTACTTGGTTAAATAAAGGACTTGTTCTCAACTTGCCTACCTGGCTAAATAAAGGTGAAATAAAATCTACACACAATACCCCTTAATGACAAAGAGAAAACAGGTTTTCCTAATTTATTAAAAATTAAAAACAGAAACACCTTAAGTATTCAGACCCTTTGCTATGAGACTCGAAATTGAGCTCAGGTGCATCCTGTTTCCATTGATCATCCTTGATGTTTCTACAACTTGGAGTCCACCTGTGGTAAATTCAATTGATTGGACATGATTTGGAAAGGCACACAGCTGTCTACATGAAGGTCCCACAGTTAACAGTGCATGTCAGAGCAAAAAACACAAGCCATGAGGTCGAAGGAATTGTCCGTAGAGCTCCGAGACAGGATTGTGTCGAGGCACAGATCTGGGGAAGGGTACCAAAACATTTCTGCAGAATTAAAGGTCCCCAAGAACACAGTGGCCTCCATCATTCTTAAATGGAAGAAGTTTGGAACCACCAAGACTCTTCCGAGAGCTGGCCGCCCGGCCAAACTGAGCAATCGGGGGAGAAGGGCCTTGGAAAATATTTCACGCGCGATAAAACAGCAGCGTGTCTATTGTGACTGTATGTACCACAATGCTCGATGCTGCTCTCCTCTGTTTCACTTTCAAGGTTCGTCATCGTCATGTTTAGTTATCGTCATGTTTTGTTATATTTATTTTGTTATCTTTGTTTTATTATCTGCCAGAATTCTGAGTCCAGCATTATAAGAGAATACTGCCAAGACGCATGGACCTATCCTTCTACACCACCTATAATCCTGCAGGTAGATACTCTCTTTATTACATAGCAATAACCACTACACTGTTACATAGTAATAACCCCTATTACATAGTAATAACCACTACACTGTTACATAGTAATAACCCCTATTAGATAGTAATAACCCCTATTAGATAGTAATAACCCCTATTAGATAGTAATAACCCCTATTAGATAGTAATAACCCCTATTACATAGTAATAACCCCTATTACATAGTAATAACCCCTATTACATAGTAATAACCCCTATTACATAGTAATAACCCCTATTACATAGTAATAACCCCTATTACATAGTAATAACCACTACACTATTACATAGTAATAACCCCTACTAGACAGTAATAACACTACACTGTTACATAGTAATAATCACTACACTGTTACATAGTAATAACCACTACACTGTTACATAGAAATAACCCCTATTACATAGTAATAACCACTACACTATTACATAGCAATAACCACTACACTGTTACATAGTAATAACCCCTATTAGATAGTAATAACACTACACTGTTACATAGTAATAACCACTACACTGTTACATAGTAATAACCCCTATTACATAGTAATAACCACTACACTGTTACATAGTAATAACCACTACACTGTTACATAGTAATAACCACTACACTGTTACATAGTAATAACCACTGCACTGTTACATAGTAATAACCACTGCACTGTTACATAGTAATAACCGCTACACTGTTACATAGTAATAACCGCTACACTGTTACATAGTAATAACCGCTACACTGTTACATAGCAATAACCGCTACACTATTACATAGCAATAACCACTACACTGTTACATAGTAATAACCACTACACTATTACATAGTAATAACCCCTATTACATAGTAATAACCCCTATTAGATAGTAATAACCACTACACTGTTACATAGTAATAACCCCTATTACATAGTAATAACCACTACACTATTACATAGTAATAACCCCTATTACATAGTAATAACCACTACACTATTACATAGTAATAACCCCTATTACATAGTAATAACCCCTATTAGATAGTAATAACCACTACACTGTTACATAGTAATAACCCCTATTACATAGTAATAACCCCTATTACATAGTAATAACCCATATTAGATAGTAATAACCACTACACTGTTACATAGTAATAACCCCTATTACATAGTAATAACCCATATTAGATAGTAATAACCACTACACTGTTACATAGTAATAACCACTACACTGTTACATAGTAATAACCACTACACTGTTACATAGTAATAACCCCTATTACATAGTAATAACCACTACACTATTACATAGTAATAACCCCTATTACATAGTAATAACCCCTATTAGATAGTAATAACACTACACTGTTACATAGTAATAACCACTATACTGTTACATAGTAATAACCCCTATTACATAGTAATAACCACTATACTGTTACATAGTAATAACCACTACACTGTTACATAGTAATAACCCCTATTACATAGTTATAACCACTACACTGTTACATAGTAATAACCACTGTTACATAGTAGTAACCCCTATTACATAGTAATAACCACTACAATGTTACATAGTAATAACCCCTGTTACATAGTAATAACCCCTATTACATAGTAATAACCACTACACTGTTACATAGTTATAACCCCTATTACATAGTAATAACCACTACACTGTTACGTAGTAATAACCCCTATTACATTGCAATAACCACTACACTGTTACATAGTAATAACCCCTATTACATAGTAATAACACTACACTGTTACATAGTAATAACCGCTATTAGATAGTAATAACCACTGTTACATAGTAATAACCCCTATTACATAGTAATAACCACTACACTGTTACATAGTAATAACCCCTATTACATAGTTATAACCACTACACTGTTACATAGTAATAACCCCTATTACATAGTAATAACCCCTATTACATAGTAATAACCCCTATTACATAGTAATAACCACTGTTACATAGTAATAACCCCTATTACATAGTTATAACCACTACACTGTTAAATAGTAATAACCCCTATTACATAGTAATAACCACTACACTGTTACATAGTAATAACCCCTATTACATAGTTATAATCGCTACACTGTTACATAGTAATAACCCCTATTACATAGTTATAACCACTACACTGTTACATAGTAATAACCACTACACTGTTACATAGTAATAACCCCTATTACATAGTAATAACCACTACACTGTTACATAGTAATAACCCCTATTACATAGTTATAACCACTACACTGTTACATAGTAATAACCCCTATTACATAGTAATAACCACTGTTACATAGTAATAACCCCTATTACATAGTTATAACCACTGCACTGTTACATAGTAATAACCCCTATTACATAGTTATAACTACTACACTGTTACATAGTAATAACCCCTATTACATAGTAATAACCCCTATTACATAGTAATAACCACTACACTGTTACATAGTAACAACCCCTATTACATAGTAATAACCACTACACTGTTACATAGTTATAACCACTACACTGTTACATAGTAATAACCCCTATTACATAGTAATAACCCCTATTACATAGTAATAACCCCTATTACATAGTAACAACCCCTATTACATAGTAACAACCCCTATTACATAGTAATAACCCCTATTACATAGTAATAACCACTACAGAGTTACATAGTTATAACCACTACACTGTTACATAGTAACAACCCCTATTACATAGTAATAACTACTACACTGTTACATAGTAATAACCACTACACTGTTATATAGTAATAACCACTACACTGTTACATAGTAATAACCCCTATTACATAGTAATAACCCCATTACATAGTAATAACACTACACTGTTACATAGTAATAACCCCTATTAGATAGTAATAACCCCTATTACATAGTAATAACCACTACACTGTTACATAGTAATAACCCCTATTACATAGTAATAACCACTACACTGTTACATAGTAACAACCCCTATTACATAGTAATAACCCCTATTACATAGTAATAACACTACACTGTTACATAGTAATAACCCCTATTAGATAGTAATAACCCCTATTACATAGTAATAACCACTACACTGTTACATAGTAATAACCCCTGTTACATATTTATAACCACTACACTGTTACATAGTAATAACCCCTATTACATAGTAATAACCCCTATTACATAGTAATAACACTACACTGTTACCTAGTAATAACCCCTATTAGATAGTAATAACCCATATTACATAGTAATAACCCCTATTACATAGTAATAACCACTACACTGTTACATAGTAATAACCCCTATTACATAGTAATAACACTACACTGTTACATAGTAATAACCCCTATTACATAGTAATAACCCCTATTACATAGTAATAACCACTACACTGTTACATAGTAACAACCCCTATTACATAGTAATAACCCCTATTAGATAGTAATAACCCCTATTACATAGTAATAACACTACACTGTTACATAGTTATAACCCATATTACATAGTAATAACACTACACTGTTACATAGTAATAACCACTACACTGTTACATAGTAATAACCCCTATTACATAGTAATAACACTACACTGTTACATAGTAATAACCCCTATTACATAGTAATAACCCTACACTGTTACATAGTAATAACCACTACACTGTTACATAGTAATAACCCCTATTACATAGTAATAACCCCTATTACATAGTTATAACCACTACACTGTTACATAGTAATAACCACTACACTGTTACATAGTTATAACCACTACACTGTTACATAGTAATAACCCCTATTACATAGTAATAACCCCTATTACATAGTAATAACCACTACACTGTTACATAGTAACAACCCCTATTACATAGCAATAACCCCTATTACATAGCAATAACCCCTATTAGATAGTAATAACCCCTATTACATAGTAATAACACTACACTGTTACATAGTAATAACCCATATTACATAGTAATAACACTACACTGTTACATAGTAATAACCACTACACTGTTACATAGTAATAACCCCTATTACATAGTAATAACACTACACTGTTACATAGTAATAACCCCTATTACATAGTAATAACACTACACTGTTACATAGTAATAACCACTACACTGTTACATAGTAATAATCCCTATTACATAGTAATAACCCCTATTACATAGTTATAACCACTACACTGTTACATAGTAATAACCACTACACTGTTACATAGTTATAACCACTACACTGTTACATAGTAATAACCCCTATTACATAGTAATAACCCCTATTACATAGTAATAACCACTACACTGTTACATAGTAACAACCCCTATTACATAGTAATAACCCCTATTACATAGTAATAACCCCTATTACATAGTAATAACACTACACTGTTACATAGTAATAACCCCTATTAGATAGTAATAACCCCTATTACATAGTAATAACCACTACACTGTTACATAGTAATAACCCCTGTTACATATTTATAACCACTACACTGTTACATAGTAATAACCCCTATTACATAGTAATAACCCCTATTACATAGTAATAACACTACACTGTTACCTAGTAATAACCCCTATTAGATAGTAATAACCCATATTACATAGTAATAACCCCTATTACATAGTAATAACCACTACACTGTTACATAGTAATAACCCCTATTACATAGTAATAACACTACACTGTTACATAGTAATAACCACTACACTGTTACATAGTAATAACCCCTATTACATAGTAATAACCCCTATTACATAGTAATAACCACTACACTGTTACATAGTAACAACCCCTATTACATAGTAATAACCCCTATTACATAGTAATAACCCCTATTAGATAGTAATAACCCCTATTACATAGTAATAACACTACACTGTTACATAGTAATAACCCATATTACATAGTAATAACCCCTATTACATAGTAATAACCACTACACTGTTACATAGTTATAACCCCTATTACATAGTAATAACCCATATTACATAGTAATAACACTACACTGTTACATAGTAATAACCACTACACTGTTACATAGTAACAACCCCTATTACATAGTAATAACCCCTATTAGATAGTAATAACCCCTATTACATAGTAATAACACTACACTGTTACATAGTTATAACCCATATTACATAGTAATAACACTACACTGTTACATAGTAATAACCACTACACTGTTACATAGTAATAACCCCTATTACATAGTAATAACACTACACTGTTACATAGTAATAACCCCTATTACATAGTAATAACACTACACTGTTACATAGTAATAACCACTACACTGTTACATAGTAATAACCCCTATTACATAGTAATAACCCCTATTACATAGTTATAACCACTACACTGTTACATAGTAATAACCACTACACTGTTACATAGTTATAACCACTACACTGTTACATAGTAATAACCCCTATTACATAGTAATAACCCCTATTACATAGTAATAACCACTACACTGTTACATAGTAACAACCCCTATTACATAGTAATAACCCCTATTACATAGTAATAACCCCTATTACATAGTAATAACACTACACTGTTACATAGTAATAACCCCTATTAGATAGTAATAACCCCTATTACATAGTAATAACCACTACACTGTTACATAGTAATAACCCCTGTTACATATTTATAACCACTACACTGTTACATAGTAATAACCCCTATTACATAGTAATAACCCCTATTACATAGTAATAACACTACACTGTTACCTAGTAATAACCCCTATTAGATAGTAATAACCCATATTACATAGTAATAACCCCTATTACATAGTAATAACCACTACACTGTTACATAGTAATAACCCCTATTACATAGTAATAACACTACACTGTTACATAGTAATAACCACTACACTGTTACATAGTAATAACCCCTATTACATAGTAATAACCCCTATTACATAGTAATAACCACTACACTGTTACATAGTAACAACCCCTATTACATAGTAATAACCCCTATTACATAGTAATAACCCCTATTAGATAGTAATAACCCCTATTACATAGTAATAACACTACACTGTTACATAGTAATAACCCATATTACATAGTAATAACCCCTATTACATAGTAATAACCACTACACTGTTACATAGTAATAACCCCTATTACATAGTAATAACACTACACTGTTACATAGTTATAACCCCTATTACATAGTAATAACCCATATTACATAGTAATAACACTACACTGTTACATAGTAATAACCACTACACTATTACATAGTTATAACCACTACACTGTTGCATAGTAATTACCCCTATTACATAGTAATAACCCATATTACATAGTAATAACACTACACTGATACAAAGTAATAACCCCTATTACATAGTAATAACCACTAAACTGTTACATAGTAACATTAGTTACATAGTAAACCTCTATTTCATAGTGTAGAGATGTGGAAGCAATATGTTTCCCATAATGCCCCTTCATCCTGGAACATGCTAAGGAAGTCAGTTAGGGAAGTCAGCGTCCTGCTTTTAAGACGCTGGTTGACGACACCGTTCATGATCGCTGCAGTTGTTTCTAATTTTCAAATGTATCTGGAACTTGTGACATTGTCTTTTGTATTTTTCTGTAATATTTCATGTACATGTTAGTATTTCCCTGTTGGAAACCAGGTATTCAACAGATGGCCAGATGTTCCTGTCTGTCTGTCTGTCTGTTTCTCCCTTAGCATTACCCTCTTTACCGGGTGAGTGATGCGGGCTGTACGGGTCGGGACGCTGCTCCTCCTGAAGAGCGCCACCTGCTGTTCAGAGAGAAGTACGACGTGCTGTCTCAGGAGGCCTCTCACAGGGTACGTGGACCAATGATGGCAAGAGCCCAAACTGATCTGGGACCAGGCTAACTCCATTGCTGTTATTGTCGCCTGCCTCTAACCACTAGGCTACCTGCCGCTTTCAACATCTATAATGTGGCCAGTGGTCATAATGCAGTTCTCTCTTACCTTTCATCAGCAGAGCATCTTTTATGGGTGTCTCGGGGTCCAGTAAATTATTATTTTGTTGAGGGCCACCCGGTACTATAGGATATACAGTGCATTCGGAATGTATTCAGACCCCTTCACTTTTTCCACATTTTGTTACATTACAGCCTTATTCTAAAATGTATTACATCGTTTTTCCCCCCATCAATCTACACACAATACCCCATAATGACATCACAATACCCCATAATGACATCACAATACCCCATAACGACATCACAATACACCACAATACCCCATAATGACAAAGATTTTTTTTTTTTACATTTTTGAAAATGTATTAAAAAAATATAGAACTATCACATTTCCATAAGTATTCAGACTCTTTACTCAGTACTTTGTTGAAGCACCTTTGGCAGCGATTACAGCATTGAGTCTTCTTGGGTATGATGCTACAAGCTAGGAACACCTGTATTTGGGGAGTTTCTCCCATTCTTCTATGCAGATCCTCTCAAGCTCTGTCAGGTTTGATGGGGAGCGTTGCTGCACAGCTATTTTCAGCTGTCTCCAGAGATGTTCTTTCGGGTTCAAGTCCGGGCTCTGGCTGGTCCACTCAAGGACAGAGCCTTGTCCCGAAGCCACTCCTGCATTGTCTTGGCTGTGTGCTTAGGGTTGTTGTCCTATTGGAAGGTGACCGTTCATGTTTTGGTACCCTTCCCCAAATCTCTGCCTCTACACAATCCTGTCTCTGAGCTCTAGGGACAATTCCTTCAAATCTCATGGCTTGGTTTTTGTTCTGACATGCACAGTCAACTGTGGGACCTTATATTGACAGGTGTGGGCTTTTCCAAATCATATCCAATCAATTGAATTTACCACAGGTGGATTCCAATAAAGTTGTTGAAACATCTCAAGGATGATCAATGGAAACAGGATGCATCTGAACTCAATTTCAAGTCTCATAGTAAAGGGTCTGACTACTTATGTAAATAAGGTGTTTCAGTTTTTTAAATTTTTAATACATTTACAAAAATATCTAGAAACCTGTTTTCTCTTTGTCATTATGGGGTATTGTGTGTAGATTGATGAGGGGGGGGGGAATTATTTGATACATTTTTGAATAACGTAACAAAATGTGGAATTTGGGAAGGGGTCTGAATACTTTCCGATTTGTAAAGTCAGAATTTCATTAGGGTGGTGATCTAAACAGATACAGGAACTGGTTATCAAGCTTTTTGATTGGTTCTCACCCTCCTTCCTCCTCCCAGCTACTGCAGTGGTTTAAGCCCCGCCTGGTTCTCAGTGGCCACACCCACAGTGGTTGTCAGGTTCTCCATGACAACCAGTACCCAGAGATCAGTGTTCCATCCTTCAACTGGAGGAACCGTAACAACCCCAGTTTCATACTGGTAAGTCACTAACTAACAGATAAACTAACTGAATTATACATACTGTACCTCAACTCTAATATTGCCTTGGTACAGTGAGGGGGAAAAAAGTATTTGATCCCCTGCTGATTTTGTACGTTTGCCCACTGACAAAGAAATGATCAGTCTATCATTTTAATGGTAGGTTTATTTGAACAGTGAGAGACAGAATAACAACAACAAAAAATCCAGAAAAACGCATGTCAAAAATGTTATAAAATGATTTGCATTTTAATGAGGGAAATAAGTATTTGACCCCTCTGCAAAACATGACTTAGTACTTGGTGGCAAAACCCTTGTTGGCAATCACAGAGGTCAAACGTTTCTTGTAGTTGGCCACCAGGTTTGCACACATCTCAGGAGGGATTTTGTCCCACTCCTCTTCGAGGCTGACGTTTGGCAACTCGAACCTTCAGCTCCCTCCACAGATTTTCTATGGGATTAAGGTCTGGAGACTGGCTAGGCCAATCCAGGACCTTAATGTGCTTCTTCTTGAGCCACTCCTTTGTTTCCTTGGCCGTGTGTTTCGGGTCATTGTCATGCTGGAATACCCATCCACGACCCATTTTCAATGCCCTGGCTGAGGGAAGGAGGTTCTCACCCAAGATTTGACGGTACATGGCTCCGTCCATCGTCCCTTTGATGCGGAGAAGTTGTCCTGTCCCCTTAGCAGAAAAACACCCCCAAAGCATAATGTTTCCACCTCCATGTTTGACGGTGGGGATGGTGTTCTTGGGGTCATAGGCAGCATTCCTCCTCCTCCTCCAAACACGACGAGTTGAGTTCTGCCAAAGAGCTCCATTTTGGTCTCATCTGACCACAACACTTTCACCAGTTGTCCTCTGAATCATTCAGATGTTCATTGGCAAACTTCAGACGGGCATGTATATGTGCTTTCTTGAGCAGGGGGACCTTGCGGGCGCTGCAGGATTTCAGTCCTTCACGGCGTAGTGTGTTACCAATTGTTTTCTTATTGACTATGGTCCCAGCTGCCTTGAGATCATTGACAAGATCCTCCCGTGTAGTTCTGGGCTGATTCCTCACCGTTCTCATGAACATTGCAACTCCACGAGGTGAGATCTTGCATGGAGCCCCAGGCCGAGGGAGATTGACAGTTCTTTTGTGTTTCTTCCATTTGCGAATAATCGCACCAACTGTTTTCACCTTCTCGCCAAGCTGCTTGGCGATGGTCTTGTAGCCCATTCCAGCCTTGTGTAGGTCTACAATCTTGTCCCTGACATCCTTGGAGAGCTCTTAGGCCTTGGCCATGGTGGAGAGTTTGGAATCTGATTGATTGTTTCTGTGGACAGGTGTCTTTTATACAGGTAACAAACTGAGATTAGGAGCTCTCCCTTTAAGAGTGTGCTCCTAAACTCAGCACGTTACCTGTATAAAAGACACTTGGGAGCCAGAAATCTTTCTGATTGAGAGGGGGTCAAATACTTATTTCCCTCATTAAAATGCAAATCAATTTATAAAATTTTTGACATGCGTTTTTCTGGATTTTTTTGTTGTTATTCTGTCTCTCACTGTTCAAATAAACCTACCATTAAAATTATAGACTGATCATTTCTTTGTCAGTGGGCAAACGTACAAAATCAGCAGGTGATAAAATACTTTTCCCCCCCACTGTACCTATACCCAGCTACCAAACCTACTGTACCTCTTAGCCTGATCCCACATCAGTTTGTGCTTCAGCCATCTCCTTTAATCCCAGGATGTACATACACATCTCTACCTCTCTCTCTCCTCTCCCTCCATCACTCCCCTCTCTCTCTCTCTCTCCTCTCCCTCCGTCACCTCTCTTTCTCTCCTCTCCCTCCATCACCCCCCTCTCTCTCCTTCCGTTACCCCACTCTCTCTCTCCTCTCCCTCCGTCACCCCCCCTCTCTCTCTCCTCTCCCTCCTAAACCCCTCTCTCTCTCTCTTCTCCCTCCGTCACCCTCCTCTCTCTCTCTCCTCTCCCTCCGTCACCCTCCTCTCTCTCTCTCCTCTCCAAGGGTTCGTTCTCTTCCAGTGGTTATGGCCTGTCTAAGTGTTTTCTTCCAGAGGAGAGTACAGTGATAGCCCTGTACTGTTCTACAGGAGCCAGCCTTCTCTTCCTCCTCTTCCTCCTCCCTCTGGTCCACTTCCTGTGGATGCGAGGCCTTCTCCGGTGCCTCATCCTCTGTCCAATCAGCAAACACAAGTTTCTCTGACGGTCTCAGGTAGAGGTTGTCCCTGACTGCTGAATGATACAGGGTCAGATATGGGCTACATCCCATCTCAAATGGCATCCTATTCCCTACGTAGTGCACTACTTTTAACCAGGTTAGCCCATAGGTGCTCTGGTAAGAAGTAGTGCACTACGTAGGGAATAGGGTGCCATTTGGGACGTAGCCACGCTGTCCTCCCCCTAAAGCAGGGGTGGCTGGTACTCCTGCCCTGGGAGGCTGCCGTGGGTTTGTAGGGTTGACGTGTTCACGTGAACACAGTCTCAGCGCACAGAACCAAGTCTTGCTGGTCTGCCGACAGGTTTGTTAGAGTAGGGCTGAAACAAAAGTAGGGCTGAACCTGGGATAGGATAAAGTAATCCTTCTAACCCCCCCCCCCCCCCCCCCCCCCCCCCCCCTTAAAAGATTTAGATGCACTATTGTAAAGTGGTTGTTCCACTGGATATCATAAGGTGAATGCACCAATTTGTAAGTCGCTCTGGATAAGAGCGTCTGCTAAATGACTTAAATGTAAATGTAAAAGCCTGCACACCCAGTAGCCTTCCAAAAAGGAAAATTGGTCATCCTATTGGGAGGTAAAGTAATCTGACTCTAGATCTGTAGTTAAGGACAGCTTCTACCTGGAGAGAACCTGTGTAACCTGGACGTGTTTTGAAATTCAGTGTTTTTCTTTCTTTAAAGCTGTGAAATTCCACATTCCGAAAAGAACAGAGAACAGAGTTCAGGATAGAGAACAAGAGGTCAGGATGGAGAACAGAGGTCAGGATGGAGAACAGAGGTCAGGATGGAGAACAGAGGTCAGGATGGAGAACAGAGGTCAGGATGGAGAACAGAGGTCAGGATGGAGAACAGAGGTCAGGATGGAGAACAGAGGTCAGGATGGAGAACAAGAGGTCAGGATGGAGAACAGAGGTCAGGATGGAGAACAGGGGTCAGGATGGAGAACAGGGGTCAGGATGGAGAACAGGGGTCAGGATGGAGAACAGGGGTCAGGATGGAGAACAGAGGTCAGGATGGAGAACAGAGGTCAGGATGGAGAACAGAGGTCAGGATGGAGAACAGAGGTCAGGATGGAGAACAGGGGTCAGGATGGAGAACAGGGGTCAGGATGGAGAACAGGGGTCAGGATGGAGAACAGGGGTCAGGATGGAGAACAGGGGTCAGGATGGAGAACAGAGGTCAGGATGGAGAACAGATGTTTGGTTAGAGAACGGAGTACAGGACAGTGGATCAGGATAGAGAACAGACCATCCTGACAACGCCAGAGGCCTGAGCCAGTGTATTCATACCCTCACCTTGTACAGAGACTGGTCGTTGTCCTTGTTCTGGTGGTGGAAATGGACCATTCAACTACGATGAAGGACAACTTCACTGTCAGTCATCTGGATGTTTCTCTCTTCGCACCAGGAAGTATGGTGACCCCTGAAAGTATAAGGTTCACCGTCTTCCATCTCCCTCTGGGTCTGTATCCATAAAGCAACACATAGTGCTGATCTAGGATCAGGCTATTCCTGTCCATGTAATCTTTGTGGGCTCCCGAGTGGCGCGGCGGTCTAAGGCACTGCATCGCAGTGCTTGGGGCGTCACTACAGACACCCTGGATCGATTCCAGGCTGTATAAAAACCGGCCGTGATTGGGAGTCCATTAGGGCGGCGCACAATTGGCCCCGGCGTCGTCCGGGTTTGGTCGGTGTAGGCCGTCATTGTAAATAAGAATTTGTTCTCATCTGACCTGCCTGGTTAAATATATATATATATATATACACTTCTCAAAAAAATAAAGGGAACACTTAAACAACACAATGTAACTCCAAGTCAATCACACTTCTGTGAAATCAAACTGTCCACTTAGGAAGCAACACTGATTGACAATAAATTTCACATGCTGTTGTGCAAATGGAATAGACAACAGGTGGAAATTATAGGCAATTAGCAAGACACCCCCAATAAAGGAGTGGTTCTGCAGGTGGTGACCACAGACCACTTCTCAGTTCCTATGCTTCCTGGCTGATGTTTTGGTCACTTTTGAATGCTGGCGGTGCTTTCACTCTAGTGGTAGCATGAGACGGAGTCTACAACCCACACAAGTGGCTCAGGTAGTGCAGCTCATCCAGGATGGCACATCAATGCGAGCTGTGGCAAGAAGGTTTGCTGTGTCTGTCAGCGTAGTGTCCAGAGCATGGAGGCGCTACCAGGAGACAGGCCAGTACATCAGGAGACGTGGAGGAGGCCGTAGGAGGGCAACAACCCAGCAGCAGGACCGCTACCTTCGCCTTTGTGCAAGGAGGAGTAGGAGAAGCACTGCCAGAGCCCTGCAAAATGGCCTCCAGCAGGCCACAAATGTGCATGTGTCTGCTCAAACGGTCAGAAACAGACTCCATGAGGGTGGTATGAGGGCCCGATGTCCACAGGTGGGGGTTGTGCTTACAGCCCAACACCGTGCAGTACATTTGGCATTTGCCAGAGAACACCAAGATTGGCAAATTCGCCACTGGCGCCCTGTGCTCTTCACAGATGAAAGCAGATTCACACTGAGCACGTGACAGACGTGACAGAGTCTGGAGACGCCGTGGAGGACGTTCTGCTGCCTGCAACATCCTCCAGCATGACCGGTTTGGCGGTGGGTCAGTCATGGTGTGGGGTGGCATTTCTTTGGGGGGGCCACAGCCCTCCATGTGCTCACCAGAGGTAGCCTGACTGCCATTAGGTACCGAGATGAGATCCTCAGACCCCTTGTGAGACCTTATGCTGGTGCAGTTGGCCCTGGGTTCCTCCTAATGCAAGACAATGCTAGACCTCATGTGGCCGGAGTGTGTCAGCAGTTCCTGCAAGAGGAAGGCATTGATGCTATGGACTGGCCCGCCCGTTCCCAGACCTGAATCCAATTGAGCACATCTGGGACATCATGTCTCGCTCCATCCACCAACGCCACGTTGCACCACAAACTGTCCAGGAGTTGGCGGATGCTTTAGTCCAGGTCTGGGAGGAGATCCCTCAGGAGACCATCCGCCACCTCATCAGGAGCATGCCCAGGCGTTGTAGGGAGGTCATACAGGCACGTGGAGGCCACACACACTACTGAGCCTCATTTTGACTTGTTTTAAGGACATTACATCAAAGTTGGATCCGCCTGTAGTGTGGTTTTCCACTTTAATTTTGAGTGTGACTTCAAATCCAGACCTCCATGGGTTGATAAATTGGATTTCCATTGATTATTTTTTGTGTGATTTTGTTGTCAGCACATTCAACTATGTAAAGAAAAAAGTATTTAATAAGATTATTTATTTCATTCAGATCTAGGATGTGTTGTTTAAGTGTTCCCTTTATTTTTTTGAGCAGTATATATTTTTTTAAATCTTGTTCAAAGGCTAGATCAGCAATCCTACCCAGAGAGGCTTTGTGGGTAACGGGCCCTGATCTCTAGTATATATACTGATACCAGAGCAAGAAATGCATGTCTTCAAGCAGCATTTAATGTATTAAAGACACACACAGCTTTTATGGTCCCTACAGCGGTAATGGACTTTAATAACCGTTGTCTTACAGTGGTGATGTTGTTTTCATTCTTAAAAATGAACCTGTTTTTTCTTTTCTGTATGCAAATGTATGTAAATACTAATAAAGTAAATTATGTCAACAGTTTAAAGTTCAGGTGAATTTGTCGTGAGTGTAGAACACTACGGAAGAACCCTATTTATCTAGTGGGAGGGACCCTATTTATCTAGTGGTAGGAACCCTATTTATCTAGTGGTAGGAACCCTATTTATCTAGTGGTAGGAACCCTATTTATCTAGTGGTAGGGACCCTATTTATCTAGTGGTAGGAACCCTATTTATCTAGTGTAGGGACCCTATTTATCTAGTGGGAGGGACCCTATTTATCTAGTGTAGGGACCCTATTTATCTAGTGGGAGGAACCCTATTTATCTAGTGGTAGGAACCCTATTTATCTAGTGGGAGGAACCCTATTTATCTAGTGGTAGGAACCCTATTTATCTAGTGGTAGGAACCCTATTTATCTAGTGTAGGGACCCTATTTATCTAGTTGGAGGGACCCTATTTATCTAGTGTAGGGACCCTATTTATCGAGTGGTAGGAACCCTATTTATCTAGTGTAGGGACCCTATTTATCTAGTGGGAGGGACCCTATTTATTTAGTGTAGGGACCCTATTTATCTAGTGGTAGGAACCCTATTTATCTAGTGGTAGGAACCCTATTTATCTAGTGGGAGGGACCCTATTTATCTAGTGGTAGGAACCCTATTTATCTAGTGGGAGGGACCCTATTTATCTAGTGGGAGGAACCCTATTTATCTAGTGGTAGGAACCCTATTTATCTAGTGGGAGGAACCCTATTTATCTAGTGGGAGGAACCCTATTTATCTAGTGGTAGGAACCCTATTTATCTAGTGGGAGGAACCCTATTTATCTAGTGGGAGGAACCCTATTCATCTAGTGGTAGGAACCCTATTTATCTAGTGGTAGGGACCCTATTTATCTAGTGGGAGGAACCCTATTTATCTAGTGGGAGGAACCCTATTTATCTAGTGGGAGGAAACCTATTTATCTAGTGGTAGGAACCCTATTTATCTAGTGGGAGGAACCCTATTTATCTAGTGGTAGGAACCCTATTTATCTAGTGTAGGGACCCTATTTATCTAGTGGGAGGGACCCTATTTATCTAGTGGTAGGAACCCTATTTATCTAGTGGTAGGAACCCTATTTATCTAGTGGGAGGAACCCTATTTATCTAGTGGTAGGAACCCTATTTATCTAGTGGGAGGAACCCTATTTATCTAGTGGTAGGAACCCTATTTATCTAGTGTAGGGACCCTATTTATCTAGTGGGAGGGACCCTATTTATCTAGTGGTAGGAACCCTATTTATCTAGTGGGAGGAACCCTATTTATCTAGTGGTAGGAACCCTATTTATCTAGTGTAGGAACCCTATTTATCTAGTGTAGGGACCCTATTTATCTAGTGTAGGGACCCTATTTATCTAGTGGGAGGGACCCTATTTATCTAGTGGTAGGAACCCTATTTATCTAGTGGTAGGAACCCTATTTATCTAGTGGGAGGAACCCTATTTATCTAGTGGTAGGAACCCTATTTATCTAGTGGGAGGAACCCTATTTATCTAGTGGTAGGAACCCTATTTATCTAGTGTAGGGACCCTATTTATCTAGTGGGAGGGACCCTATTTATCTAGTGGTAGGAACCCTATTTATCTAGTGGGAGGAACCCTATTTATCTAGTGGTAGGAACCCTATTTATCTAGTGTAGGAACCCTATTTATCTAGTGTAGGGACCCTATTTATCTAGTGTAGGGACCCTATTTATCTAGTGTAGGGACCCTATTTATCTAGTGGGAGGAACCCTATTTATCTAGTGTAGGGACCCTATTTATCTAGTGGGAGGGACCCTATTTATCTAGTGGTAGGGACCCTATTTATCTAGTGGGAGGGACCCTATTTATCTAGTGTAGGGACCCTATTTATCTAGTGTAGGGACCCTATTTATCTAGTGTAGGGACCCTATTTATCTAGTGTAGGGACCCTATTTATCTAGTGGGAGGGACCCTATTTATCTAGTGGGAGGGACCCTATTTATCTAGTGGGAGGGACCCTATTTATCTAGTTGGAGGGACCCTATTTATCTAGTGGTAGGAACCCTATTTATCTAGTGGTAGGAACCCTATTTATCTAGTGGGAGGAACCCTATTTATCTAGTGGGAGGAACCCTATTTATCTAGTGGGAGGAACCCTATTTATCTAGTGGTAGGGACCCTATTTATCTAGTGGTAGGGACCCTATTTATCTAGTGGTAGGAACCCTATTTATCTAGTGGGAGGGACCCTATTTATCTAGTGGGAGGAACCCTATTTATCTAGTGGTAGGAACCCTATTTATCTAGTGGGAGGAACCCTATTTATCTAGTGGGAGGAACCCTATTTATCTAGTGGTAGGAACCCTATTTATCTAGTGTAGGGACCCTATTTATCTAGTGGTAGGAACCCTATTTATCTAGTGGGAGGGACCCTATTTATCTAGTGGTAGGAACCCTATTTATCTAGTGGTAGGAACCCTATTTATCTAGTGGGAGGGACCCTATTTATCTAGTGGTAGGAACCCTATTTATCTAGTGGTAGGAACCCTATTTATCTAGTGGTAGGAACCCTATTTATCTAGTGGTAGGAACCCTATTTATCTAGTGTAGGGACCCTATTTATCTAGTGGGAGGGACCCTATTTATCTAGTGGTAGGAACCCTATTTATCTAGTGGGAGGAACCCTATTTATCTAGTGGTAGGAACCCTATTTATCTAGTGTAGGAACCCTATTTATCTAGTGTAGGGACCCTATTTATCTAGTGTAGGGACCCTATTTATCTAGTGGTAGGAACCCTATTTATCTAGTGGGAGGAACCCTATTTATCTAGTGGGAGGAACCCTATTTATCTAGTGGGAGGAACCCTATTTATCTAGTGGTAGGGACCCTATTTATCTAGTGGTAGGGACCCTATTTATCTAGTGGTAGGAACCCTATTTATCTAGTGGGAGGGACCCTATTTATCTAGTGGGAGGAACCCTATTTATCTAGTGGTAGGAACCCTATTTATCTAGTGGGAGGAACCCTATTTATCTAGTGGTAGGAACCCTATTTATCTAGTGTAGGGACCCTATTTATCTAGTGGTAGGAACCCTATTTATCTAGTGGGAGGGACCCTATTTATCTAGTGGTAGGAACCCTATTTATCTAGTGGTAGGAACCCTATTTATCTAGTGGGAGGGACCCTATTTATCTAGTGGTAGGAACCCTATTTATCTAGTGGTAGGAACCCTATTTATCTAGTGGTAGGAACCCTATTTATCTAGTTGTAGGAACCCTATTTATCTAGTGTAGGGACCCTATTTATCTAGTGGGAGGGACCCTATTTATCTAGTGGTAGGAACCCTAGTTATCTAGTGGGAGGAACCCTATTTATCTAGTGGTAGGAACCCTATTTATCTAGTGTAGGAACCCTATTTATCTAGTGTAGGGACCCTATTTATCTAGTGTAGGGACCCTATTTATCTAGTGTAGGGACCCTATTTATCTAGTGGGAGGAACCCTATTTATCTAGTGTAGGGACCCTATTTATCTAGTGGGAGGGACCCTATTTATCTAGTGGTAGGGACCCTATTTATCTAGTGGGAGGGACCCTATTTATCTAGTGTAGGGACCCTATTTATCTAGTGTAGGGACCCTATTTATCTAGTGTAGGGACCCTATTTATCTAGTGTAGGGACCCTATTTATCTAGTGGGAGGGACCCTATTTATCTAGTGGGAGGGACCCTATTTATCTAGTGGGAGGGACCCTATTTATCTAGTTGGAGGGACCCTATTTATCTAGTGGTAGGAACCCTATTTATCTAGTGGTAGGAACCCTATTTATCTAGTGGGAGGAACCCTATTTATCTAGTGGTAGGAACCCTATTTATCTAGTGTAGGGACCCTATTTATCTAGTTGGAGGGACCCTATTTATCTAGTGGTAGGGACCCTATTTATCTAGTGGGAGGAACCCTATTTATCTAGTGGTAGGAACCCTATTTATCTAGTGGGAGGAACCCTATTTATCTAGTGGGAGGGACCCTATTTATCTAGTGGGAGGAACCCTATTTATCTAGTGGGAGGGACCCTATTTATCTAGTGGGAGGGACCCTATTTATCTAGTGGGAGGAACCCTATTTATCTAGTGGTAGGAACCCTATTTATCTAGTGTAGGGACCCTATTTATCTAGTGGTAGGAACCCTATTTATCTAGTGGTAGGAACCCTATTTATCTAGTGGGAGGAACCCTATTTATCTAGTGGGAGGAACCCTATTTATCTAGTGTAGGGACCCTATTTATCTAGTGGGAGGAACCCTATTTATCTAGTGTAGGGACCCTATTTATCTAGTGGTAGGAACCCTATTTATCTAATGGTAGGAACCCTATTTATCTAGTGGGAGGAACCCTATTTATCTAGTGGTAGGAACCCTATTTATCTAGTGGTAGGAACCCTATTTATCTAGTTGTAGGAACCCTATTTATCTAGTGGTAGGAACCCTATTTATCTAGTGGTAGGAACCCTATTTATCTAGTGGGAGGAACCCTATTTATCTAGTGGGAGGAACCCTATTTATCTAGTGGGAGGAACCCTATTTATCTAGTGGTAGGGACCCTATTTATCTAGTGGTAGGGACCCTATTTATCTAGTGGTAGGAACCCTATTTATCTAGTGGGAGGGACCCTATTTATCTAGTGGGAGGAACCCTATTTATCTAGTGGTAGGAACCCTATTTATCTAGTGGTAGGAACCCTATTTATCTAGTGTAGGGACCCTATTTATCTAGTGGGAGGAACCCTATTTATCTAGTGGTAGGGACCCTATTTATCTAGTGGTAGGAACCCTATTTATCTAGTGGTAGGAACCCTATTTATCTAGTGTAGGGACCCTATTTATCTAGTGGTAGGAACCCTATTTATCTAGTGGGAGGAACCCTATTTATCTAGTGTAGGGACCCTATTTATCTAGTGGGAGGAACCCTATTTATCTAGTGTAGGAACCCTATTTATCTAGTGGGAGGGACCCTATTTATCTAGTGGGAGGGACCCTATTTATCTAGTGGGAGGAACCCTATTTATCTAGTGGTAGGAACCCTATTTATCTAGTGTAGGGACCCTATTTATCTAGTGGGAGGGACCCTATTTATCTAGTGGGAGGAACCCTATTTATCTAGTGTAGGAACCCTATTTATCTAGTGGGAGGGACCCTATTTATCTAGTGGGAGGGACCCTATTTATCTAGTGGGAGGAACCCTATTTATCTAGTGGGAGGAACCCTATTTATCTAGTGGTAGGAACCCTATTTATCTAGTGGTAGGAACCCTATTTATCTAGTGGTAGGAACCCTATTTATCTAGTGGGAGGAACCCTATTTATCTAGTGGTAGGGACCCTATTTATCTAGTGGTAGGAACCCTATTTATCTAGTGGGAGGGACCCTATTTATCTAGTGGTAGGAACCCTATTTATCTAGTGGTAGGAACCCTATTTATCTAGTGGTAGGAACCCTATTTATCTAGTGGTAGGAACCCTATTTATCTAGTGGTAGGAACCCTATTTATCTAGTGGGAGGAACCCTATTTATCTAGTGTAGGGACCCTATTTATCTAGTGGTAGGAACCCTATTTATCTAGTGGGAGGAACCCTATTTATCTAGTGGTAGGAACCCTATTTATCTAGTGGGAGGAACCCTATTTATCTAGTGGTAGGAACCCTATTTATCTAGTGGGAGGAACCCTATTTATCTAGTGGTAGGGACCCTTTCTGTTACAGTGGGTTGATAACCAGGAACTAACTAAGCTAACTAACTAGGCTAACTTACTAGGAACTAACTAGGCTAACTAAGCTAACTAACTAGGCTAACTAAGCTAACTAACTAGGAACTAACTAGGCTAACTAAGCTAACTAACTAGGAACTAACTAGGCTAACTAAGCTAACTAACTAGGCTAACTATCTAGGCTAACTAACTAAGCTAACTAACTAGGAACTAACTAGTCCTGAACTGTTACTGAGGTTTAAATAGCGATCACCTGCTTTATTACCCCTGTAATGACACAGTCATTTAGTAAAGACAAGTGCAACACGAGCAGGTTGTTGTTCTTATTGTTATTGTTGTTAAAAGGGTGGAAAGTGGCCTGGGAACCACAGCGACCTATTTATGAAAGTATCACCATCTATATACAACACAGGAAGTGACTTACCTAAAACGGATGGGTTTAAAACAAGGAATCAGCTGCTTCAACCTAGACCACGTTATAACTCAGCATAGCAGAAATACAACATAACTGACTAGAGAAATGGTCACACATGAACACTGGCTGGGTTCTGAAAGGGATCCCATAGAATCCTAGTCAACTGTAGTGCACTATATAGGGAATAGGGCTCTGGTCTAAAGTAGTGCACTATATAGGGAATAGGGCTCTGGTCTAAAGTAGTGCACTATATAGGGAATAGGGCTCTGGTCTAAAGTAGTGCACTATATAGGGAATAGGGTGCCATAGGGCTCTGGTCTAAAGTAGTGCACTATATAGGGAATAGGGTTCCATAGGGCTCTGGTCTAAAGTAGTGCACTATATATAGGGAATAGGGTCCCATAGGGCTCTGGTCTAAAGTAGTGCACTATATAGGGAATAGGGTGCCATAGGGCTCTGGTCTAAAGTAGTGTACTATATAGGGAATAGGGTGCCATAGGGCTCTGGTCTAAAGTAGTGCACTATATAGGGAATAGGGTGCCATAGGGCTCTGGTCTTAAGTAGTGCACTATGTATAGGGAATAGGGTGCCATAGGGCTCTGGTCTTAAGTAGTGCACTATATAGGGAATAGGGTTCCATAGGGCTCTGGTCTAAAGTAGTGCACTATATAGGGAATAGGGTTCCATAGGGCTCTGAACTAAAGTAGTGCACTATATAGGGAATAGGGTTCCATAGGGCTCTGGTCTAAAGTAGTGCACTATATAGGGAATAGGGTTCCATAGGGCTCTGGTCTAAAGTAGTGCACTATATAGGGAATAGGGTCCCATAGGGCTCTGGTCTAAAGTAGTGCACTATATAGGGAATAGGGTTCTATAGGGCTCTGGTCTAAAGTAGTGCACTATATAGGGAATAGGGTTCCATAGGGCTCTGGTCTAAAGTAGTGCACTATATAGGGAATAGGGTTCCATAGGGCTCTGGTCTAAAGTAGTGCACTATATAGGGAATAGGGTTCCACAGGGCTCTGGTCTAAAGTAGTGCACTATATAGGGAATA
This sequence comes from Salmo trutta, assembly GCF_901001165.1. NCBI lineage: Eukaryota > Metazoa > Chordata > Actinopteri > Salmoniformes > Salmonidae > Salmo > Salmo trutta. Next base: position 49,579,791 of record NC_042977.1, read on the forward strand.
GGGCTCCATAATAGGGTTCCGTTTGTGATGCATGACCTTGTCTTGTTGGTTTGGGTGATGCTGACAGCCTGGCTGAGCCATGTCGGAATGCATCAGGACTCTTCCTATCCTCCCTCTCTCTCCCTCTCCATTCTTTAACATGCTGACTTAAACTCAATGCACAAAACATTAGGAACACCTTCCTAACATTGAGTTGAACCCCCCTTTTCCCCTCAGAACAGCCTCCATTCATCAGGACATGGACTCTACAAGGTGTTGAAAGCGTTCCACAGGGATGCTGGCCCACGTTGATTCCAATGCTTCCCACAGTTGTGTCCAGTTGGCTGGATGTCCTTTGGGTGGTGGACCATTCTGGATACACACAGGAAACTGTTGAGTGTGAAAAATCCAGCAGCGTTGCAGTTCTTGACACAAACTGGTGCGCCTGGCTCCTACTACCATACCCTGTTCAAAGGCACTTAAATATTTTGTCTTGTCCATTCACCCTCTGAATGGCACACATACACAATCCATGTCTCAATTGTCTCAAGGCTTAAACATCATTCTTTAACCTGTCTCCTCCCCTTCATCTACACTGATTGAAGTGGATTTAACAAGTGACATCAATAAGGGATCATAGCTTTAACCTGGATTCACCTGGTCAGTCTGTCATGGAAAGAGCAGGTGTTCATAATGTTTTGTCCACTCAGAGTAGGTTTGTAATGTTTAAATATTTACCATATACAGGTATGTATACTGACTGTACACCTCCTAGGTACACACATAATTAAACATGTATACTTTGTACATATATATTTATATAGACATATACATGTACATTCAATGTATAAAAGGTAACACACACCAACGTACAGTACACACTCGCTGTCCTTTATCTTCATCATCATCATTCACACAATACGACTCTGTGAGTCTATCTTCCTTATATGCACACACACACACACACACACACACACACACACACACACACACACACACACACACACACAACTAGAAAGAGTTGGGCTCCCATTCAAAAACAGATTGCAATTTGGACACTTTCCAATGAACTGCCAATGTGTTTTTCCTTTAAAGCTGTGGAAGATTCTCACATTTTTTGGGATAAGATGGGAGGGGAAAAAGCATGTGGTGTGTGTCCCAAATGGTAGCCTACTCCCTGTGTAGTGCTATAGGGCCCCTGGTCAAAAGTATATAGGGAATAGGCTGCCAACAGGATTCAATTACAGTGCCAATAGGCTGCCAATAGGATTCAATTACAGTGCCAATAGGCTGCCAATAGGCTGCCAATAGGATTCAATTACAGTGCCAATAGGCTGCCAATAGGCTGCCAACAGGATTCAATTACAGTGCCAATAGGCTCCCAATAGGATTCAATTACTGTGCCAATAGGCTGCCAACAGGCTGCCAACAGGATTCAATTACAGTGCCAATAGGCTGCCAATAGGATTCAATTACAGTGCCAATAGGCTGCCAATAGGGACGCAAGTCATGGCGTTCATTCGCTGCAATGTCTCATCTTCTCCTCGCAGCTCGGCGGTTCATTTGCATAATATATTCAGGGTTCTATTTTTTATTTGTTTTGCTAAATAGCATTTCCTTTTTATTTTAAAGCAGAAACCCTGTAAAAAGAAAGTGGTGTCTCTACAACACCGCAGTCAGAGAGTCGTCTCACCAGTCTGATCTGTCACCGCAGTCAGAGAGTCGTCTGACCAGTCTGATCTGACACCGCAGTCAGAGTCGTTGTCTCACCAGTCTGATCTGTCACCGCAGTCAGAGTCGTCGTCTCACCAGTCTGATCTGACACCGCAGTCAGAGAGTCGTCTCACCAGTCTGATCTGACACCGCAGTCAGAGTTGTCGTCTCACCAGTCTGATCTGACACCGCAGTCAGAGAGTCGTCTCACCAGTCTGATCTGACACCGCAGTCAGAGAATCGTCTCACCAGTCTGATCTGTCACCGCAGTCAGAGAGTCGTCTGACCAGTCTGATCTGTCACCGCAGTCAGAGTCGTCGTCTCACCAGTCTGATCTGTCACTGCAGTCAGAGTCGTCGTCTCACCAGTCTGATCTGTCACCGCAGTCAGAGAGTCGTCTCACCAGACTGATCTGACACCGCAGTCAGAGAGTCGTCGTCTCACCAGACTGATCTGACACCGCAGTCAGAGAGTCGTCTCACCAGTCTGATCTGACACCGCAGTCAGAGTTGTCGTCTCACCAGTCTGATCTGACACCGCAGTCAGAGAGTCGTCTCACCAGTCTGATCTGACACCGCAGTCAGAGAATCGTCTCACCAGTCTGATCTGTCACCGCAGTCAGAGAGTCGTCTCACCAGTCTGATCTGTCACCGCAGTCAGAGAGTCGTCTCACCAGTCTGATCTGACACTGCAGCCAGAGAGTCTTCTCACCAGTCTGATCTGACACCGCAGCCAGAGAGTCATCTCACCAGTCTGATCTGACACCGCAGTCAGAGAGTCGTCGTCTCACCAGTCTGATCTGACACCGCAGTCAGAGAGTCGTCTCACCAGTCTGATCTGACACCGCAGTCAGAGAGTCGTCTCACCAGTCTGATCTGACACCGCAGTCAGAGAGTCGTCTGACCAGTCTGATCTGTCACCGCAGTCAGAGTCGTCGTCTCACCAGTCTGATCTGTCACCGCAGTCAGAGAGTCGTCTCACCAGTCTGATCTGACACCGCAGCCAGAGAGTCTTCTCACCAGTCTGATCTGACACCGCAGTCAGAGTCGTCGTCTCACCAGTCTGATCTGTCACCGCAGTCAGAGTCGTCGTCTCACCAGACTGATCTGACACCGCAGTCAGAGAGTCGTCGTCTCACCAGACTGATCTGACACCGCAGTCAGAGAGTCGTCTCACCAGTCTGATCTGACACCGCAGTCAGAGTTGTCGTCTCACCAGTCTGATCTGACACCGCAGTCAGAGAGTCGTCTCACCAGTCTGATCTGTCACCGCAGTCAGAGAGTCGTCTCACCAGTCTGATCTGTCACCGCAGTCAGAGAGTTGTCTCACCAGTCTGATCTGACACCGCAGTCAGAGAGTCGTCGTCTCACCAGTCTGATCTGACACCGCAGTCAGAGAGTCGTCTCACCAGTCTGATCTGACACCGCAGTCAGAGAGTCGTCTCACCAGTCTGATCTGACACCGCAGTCAGAGAGTCGTCTGACCAGTCTGATCTGTCACCGCAGTCAGAGTCGTCGTCTCACCAGTCTGATCTGTCACCGCAGTCAGAGAGTCGTCTCACCAGTCTGATCTGACACCGCAGCCAGAGAGTCTTCTCACCAGTCTGATCTGACACCGCAGTCAGAGTCGTCGTCTCACCAGTCTGATCTGTCACCGCAGTCAGAGTCGTCGTCTCACCAGTCTGATCTGTCACCGCAGTCAGAGCGTCGTCTCACCAGACTGATCTGACACCGCAGTCAGAGAGTCGTCGTCTCACCAGACTGATCTGACACCGCAGTCAGAGAGTTGTCTCACCAGTCTGATCTGACACCGCAGTCAGAGTTGTCGTCTCACCAGTCTGATCTGACACCGCAGTCAGAGAGTCGTCTCACCAGTCTGATCTGACACCGCAGTCAGAGAATCGTCTCACTAGTCTGATCTGTCACCGCAGTCAGAGAGTTGTCTCACCAGTCTGATCTGTCACCGCAGTCAGAGAGTCGTCTCACCAGTCTGATCTGACACCGCAGTCAGAGTCGTTGTCTCACCAGTCTGATCTGTCACCGCAGTCAGAGAGTCGTCTCACCAGTCTGATCTGACACCGCAGCCAGAGAGTCTTCTCACCAGTCTGATCTGACACCGCAGCCAGAGAATCATCTCTCCAGTCTGATCTGACACCGCAGTCAGAGAGTCATCTCACCAGTCTGATCTGACACCGCAGTCAGAGAGTCATCTCACCAGTCTGATCTGTCACCGCAGTCAGAGAGTCGTCGTCTCACCAGTCTGATCTGACACCGCAGTCAGAGAGTCGTCTCACCAGTCTGATCTGACACCGCAGTCAGAGAGTCGTCGTCTCACCAGTCTGATCTGACACCGCAGTCAGAGAGTCGTCGTCTCACCAGTCTGATCTGACACCGCAGTCAGAGAGTCAGAGTCTCACCAGTCTGATCTGACAACGCAGTCAGAGAGTCGTCTCACCAGTCTGATCTGACACCGCAGCCAGAGAGTCGTCTCACCAGTCTGATCTGACACCGCTGCATGTGCTTCTATAGACAGGGTTGTTGACATCAAGCTGTAGAGCGCAGGTCAAGGGGTCAGAAAACAAACATCCCAGCTCAATGTACAGGTACAGCCATAATCAAGGCACAAAGATCTACAAGTAGATTTGTTTTTCATTCAATAAAGTAGTTGTACAAAATAATATTACATTTGACAGTCTGTACAGGATAAATCAAGAAGCCTTGTTCAGTTCAGTACAAGTTTTTAAACTAACAAAAAAAAAACGAAAACAATAATAAAAGGAATAAATTCTGTCCCCGTCCCTCTGTCTGTCCCCTCCCGTCCCCCCTCCGTCTGTCCCCTCCCGTCCCCCCTCCCGTCCCCCCTCCGTCTGTCCCCTCCCGTCCCCCCCCTCCCGTCCCCCCTCTGTCTGTCCCCTCCCGTCCCCCGCCCCTCCTGTCCCGTCCCCCCTCCGTCTGTCCCCTCCCGTCCCCCCCTCCGTCTGAGATCTTCTAAGCTAAAACGATTGTTGTTGACAGACCAGTCGGTCAGCGTGTCTGGTAGTTGTTCCTTCCAGGACGGCGTCACGCCAGGCAGAAAGCAGCGACGGGAGATAAGTTGCAGAGGGCTTAGTCCCAATTCCTTTCTTCATCCCATCGTTTCCTCCCTGGCTCCCTGGCTCCCTGGCTCCCTGGCTCCCTGGCTCCCAGTTCTCTCTCTCTCTCTCTCTCTCTCTCTCTCTCTCTCTCTCTCTCTCTCTCTCTCTCTCTCTCTCTCTCTCTCTCTCTCTCTCTCTCTCTCTCTCTCTCTCTCTCTCTCTCTCTCTCTCTCTCTCTCTCTCTCTCTCTCTCGGTTCTCAAACAACAGGAGGCCTGAGTCTCTCCATCCCTCAGTCGACCTGAAACACTGGTACTGTGTAAGACAGAGTATTAAATATTGTGATGCTACATTGTGTTTATACTTCCTCAACAAAAAAAGGTATTAAACAACCTGTGCATTAAGCAAAGTGCATTTTCTGTTCTTCTTCCTCGTTTGTCTTCCTCCTCTTCTTCCTCCCTCTCTCTGTCCGTTATCACTCTTTCTTCGGAAGGGAATGGGGGACAGGTGACACACACACACACATTGATCCACACACCACCCAGTCAGTCAGTCAGTCAGCCAGCCAGCCAGCTAGTCAGTCAGCCAGCTAGTCAGCCAGTCAGCCAGCCAGTCAGTCAGTCCACTAGTCCAATCCAACAACATGTCCCAACAGTGCAGGAGGAAGCCTCAGGCTTTAGTGGAATGACAAATAAAGGCAGAAAAGCAACAACTTCCCTTCCATTCCTTCATGTCTGTAGAAAGGAGGAATGACTCAATCTCCGAACAAGAGGAAGAGGATGACACCTCAGTCGTTCTCCGAACAAGAGGAAGAGGATGACACCTCAGTCGTTCTCCGAACAAGAGGAAGAGGATGACACCTCAGTAGTACTTTGTAGTCGCCATCAGGGCAGAGGGTGGGGTTGAAGGGAGCAGGTCAGTTTTTTAGGGTCGAGGATTCAAAATGTTTGAATAAAACCCCAGAAGGCTTGATGGGTGGGTGTGTGTGTGTGTGTGTGTGTGTGTGTGTCCGTCCATCCCTTCACAAGAGTTCGTACTGCCTCAGATGCATCCTCTGAATGATATCTCGACAGTCGTTAAAGACTCTCCTGATGTTCTCCGTGTCCACAGCACAGGTGAAATGTGGGTAGCAGTAGTGTCTACCATCTCCGCTGGCTGTGCTGATCCTCTGAGGCGAGGTGAGAGGGCATGTTTGATTACATCGGGCCCAGGGTTACCGACAAGAGTATTAAAACAGGTGCTAAAAAAAGGGACTTTTAAAAGCTACAGTCTGTGATTGGTACATCACATTAATGTTTGGACATTTTGAACAAAACGGCAGCCAATTTTTTAAAATATTTTAAAAAAATAAAAAAATCCCAGATTGTAGGTTTAAACATGAATTAGTAATACTGAATACTTACCAGGAACTCGTCTCGGATGAAAAACTTCGCTCTAGTCACTTTGGGGTCTTCACCAGGTTCAGGAGTTGCTGTGGAACATAAACAGACAGAAACACACTTCAGGTTCAACTGCCTGATAAACAAGAGACGACATCCAATGAGTTCAAACTTTAGTTCAAATAGGTACCTACCTTCGTTTGGTGTGGTGTAGTATGGTGTAGTATAGTGGAGTATGGTGGAATATGGTTTGGTATGGTGTAGTATGGTGGAGTATGGTGGAGTATGGTGGAGTGTGGTGTGGTGTAGTATGGTGTAGTATGGTGTAGTATGGCATAGTATGGTGTGGTGGAGTATGGTGTGGTGTGGTATGGTGGAGTATGGTGGAGTATGGTGTAGTGGGGTGTGGTGGAGTATGGTGTAGTGTGGTGTGGTGGAGTATGGTGTGGTGGAGTATGGTGTGGTAGTAGGGCGTAGTATGGTGTAGTATGGTGCGGTGGAGTATGGTGTGGTGTGGTGGAGTATGGTGTAGTATGGTGGAGTGAGCATGGTGTGGTGGAGTATGGTGTAGTATGGTTTGGTATGGTGGAGTATGGTGGAGTATGGTGTAGTGAGCATGCTGTGGTGTGGTGAGCATGGTGTGGTATGGTGTGGTGAGCATGGTGTGGTATGGTGTGGTGAGCATGGTGTGGTGTGGTGAGCATGGTGTGGTGGGGTGTAGTGTGGTGAGGGGTGGAGAGGGATGGTGTGGGGTGGTGAGGGGTGGTATGGTAAGGGGTGGTGTGGTGAGGGGTGGTGTGGTGATGGGTGGTGTGGGGTGGCGTGGTGAGGGGTGGAGAGGTGAGGTGTGGTGTGATGTAGTGTGGTGAGGAGTGGTGTGGGATAATGTGGTTTCATGTGATGTGGTGTGGTGAGCTGCCTACCTTCATTTGGTATGGTGTAGTACTGTAGTGTGGGATGGTGTGGTGTGGTGAGCTGCCTACCTTCATTTGGTATGGTGTAGTACTGTAGTGTGGGGTGGTGTGGGGTGGTGAGCTGCCTACCTTCATTTGGTATGGTGTAGTACTGTAGTGTGGGATGGTGTGGGATGGGATGGTGTGGTGTGGTGTGGTGAGCTGCCTACCTTCATTTGGTATGGTGTAGTACTGTAGTGTGGGATGGTGTGGGATGGGATGGTGTGGTGTGGTGTGGTGAGCTGCCTACCTTCATTTGGTATGGTGTAGTACTGTAGTGTGGGATGGTGTGGTGTGGGATGGTGTGGTGTGGGGTGGTGAGCTGTCTACCTTCATTTGGTATGGTGTAGTATTGTAGTGTGGGATGGTGTGGTGTGGGATGGTGTGGTGAGCTGCCTTCATTTGGTATGGTGTAGTACTGTAGTGTGGGATGGTGTGGTGTGGGGTGGTGAGCTGCCTACCTTCATTTGGTATGGTGTAGTACTGTAGTGTGGGATGGTGTGGTGTTGGGTGGTGAGCTGCCCACCTTCATTTGGTATGGTGTAGTACTGTAGTGTGGGATGGTGTGGTGTGGGGTGATGAGCTGCCTACCTTCATTTGGTATGGTGTAGTACTGTAGTGTGGGATGGTGTGGTGTGGGATGGTATGGTCTGGGGTGATGAGCTGCCTACCTTCATGTAGTATGGTGTAGTACTGTAGTGTGGGATGGTGTGGTGTGGGATGGTGTGGTCTGGGGTGGTGAGCTGCCTACCTTCATTTGGTATGGTGTAGTACTGTAGTGTGGGATGGTGTGGTGTGGGATGGTGTGGTGTGGGGTGATGAGCTGCCTACCTTCATTTGGTATGGTGTAGTACTGTAGTGTGGGATGGTGTGGTGTGGGATGGTATGGTCTGGGGTGATGAGCTGCCTACCTTCATGTAGTATGGTGTAGTACTGTAGTGTGGGATGGTGTGGTGTGGGATGGTGTGGTCTGGGGTGGTGAGCTGCCTACCTTCATTTGGTATGGTGTAGTACTGTAGTGTGGGATGGTGTGGTGTGGGATGGTGTGGTCTGGGGTGATGAGCTGCCTACCTTCATTTGGTATGGTGTAGTACTGTAGTGTGGGATGGTGTGGTGTGGGATGGTGTGGTGTGGGATGGTGTGGTCTGGGGTGGTGAGCTGCCTACCTTCATGTGGTATGGTGTAGTACTGTAGTGTGGGATGGTGTGGTGTGGGGTGGTGTGGTGTGGGGTGATGAGCTGCCTACCTTCATGTGGTATGGTGTAGTACTGTAGTGTGGGATGGTGTGGTGTGGGGTGATGAGCTGCCTACCTTCATGTGGTATGGTGTAGTACTGTAGTGTGGGATGGTGTGGTCTGGGGTGATGTGGGATGGTGTGGTCTGGGGTGATGAGCTGCCTACCTTCATGTGGTATGGTGTAGCGAGCATATTCAGGGAAGTAGTCTTGAATTTTGGATTTTCCAGTTAATACTTTCTCAGCCAACATGTCCTGCTTGTTCAGAAATAAGATGACCGATATAGTGCGTAACCATCTGGAGATTAACAACAAACAAACAAACAATAACAAATATGTCAGGTCCAGGATAAAGATAACTATTTTCTACATTGTATAATAATAGTGAAGACATTAAAACTATGAAATAACGCATATGGAATCATGTAGTAACCAAAACAATGTTCAACAAATCAAAATATATTTTATATTTTGAGATTCTTCAAAGTAGCCACCCTTTGCCTTCATGACAGCTTTGCACACGCTTAGCATTCTCTCAACCAGCTTCATGAGGTAGTCACCTGGAATGCATTTCAATTAAAAGGTGTGCCTTTTTAAAAGTCAATTTGTAGAATTTCTTTCCTTCTTAATGCGCTTGAGCCAATCAGTTGCGCTGTATACAGAAGATAGCCCAATTTGGTAAAAGACCAAGTCCATATTATGGCAAGAACAGCTCAAATAAGCAAAGAGAAACAACAGTCCATCATTACTTTATGACATGAAGGTCAGTCAATCTGGAACATTTCAAGAACTTTGAAAGTTTCTTCTAGTGCAGTCGCAAAAACCATCCAGCGCTATGATGAAACTGGCTCTCATGAGGACCGCCACAGGAAAGGAAGACCCAGAGTTACCTCTGCTGCAGAGGATACGTTCATTAGAGTTACCAGCCTCAGAAATTGCAGCCCAAATAAATGCTTCACAGGAAACTGCGTGAATCAGACCTTCATGGTCGAATTGCTGCAAAGAAACCACTACTAAAGGACACCAATAAGAAGAAGAGACTTGCTTGGAGCAAGAAACACGAGCAATGGACATTAGACCGGTGGAAATCTGTCCTTTGGTCTGATGAGTCCAAATTAGAGATTTTTGGTTCCAACCGCCGTGTCTTTGTGAGACGCAGAGTAGGTGAACGGATGATCTCCGCATGTGTGGTTCCACCGTGAAGCATGGAGGAGGAGGTGTGATGGTGTGGGGGTGCTTTGCTGGTGACACTGAGTGATTTATTTAGAATTCAAGGCACACAACCAGCAGGGCTACCAGAGCATTTTTCAGCGATACGCCCATCCCATCTGGCTTGGGCTTAGTCCCACTATCATTTGTTTTTCAACAGGACAATGACCCAACACACCTCCAGGCTGTGTAAGGGCTATTTGACCAAGAAGGAGAGTGATGGATTGCTGCATCAGATGACCTGGCCTCCACAATCACCCAACCTCAACCCAATTGAGATGGTTTGGGATGAGTTGGACCGCAGAAGGAAAGAAAAGCAGCCAACAAGTGCTCAGCATATGTGGGAACTCCTTCAAGACAGTTGGAAAAGCATAGGTGTGTCCAAACTTTTGACTGGTACTGTACGTCAGTTCTAGCATAAAAAGTTGGCTGTCTAAGATTCATGGGCATATACGGTAACTTTCAATTATTCTGTACATTCTAAAGCTGTAGTGTTCTGCATCGTTTAAGTCTTTAGTCTCACTCTGTGGGTTTTATGTTAACAAACCTAATGTGATGGTAAACCAAAGCGCTTGCGGTGCCACAGAATGCTACTGCAGCCCGCAAGGTGTGCTGCAGTATGACACGACTTTTAAAGGAGGTCCGGGGTGTGTCAGAAATATTTTTGCTATTTTCACAGCCATTATTATGAGTGTAATAGCTGGCAGTGGCGTGAAAAAAAAGGTTGGCTTTTAATGAATAAGCAAGTTGTAGGTGTGACGAAGGCTTGGCCACTTCCATGGCTTAAGAGGGTTTGTTTCCAGTTCTGTAGGTTATTGACGGCATTTGCATAGTCATCTCCAATTTGGCTCGGGGCACGGAATATTCTTGTCCTTGTCCATTGTGGATTGACATTGGCTTCAACAAGTAGAGATGTTTATGCGTCACACTTCTCCTCAATTTAAAATACGAGGCTTCTGTAAAGGGTATTGTATGTGTGAGGCATGTTTTCCAAAAGCAAGATAAAGCCTAGGACTACCGTTGATGTGGCCTTATAGGACTGAATAATGTTTGGAGGAGCGTGTCTTTGGTAAACGGACAAGAAGCGCTCTTTGGAAATGGGGATGGATACAAGCCGAATGGACTATGCACTACAGGTAGGCCTATGTGAATTGTGAATAATGCAATTATTAGAAGAAAATAACTTAAATATTTCTAAATAAGAGTGTCACTAGCAATGTTCCCTGTAAGCTGCACACAGGCGCGCAGCTCTCCTGGGACTGCCGGTCATAAAAAAATCAGCCCGAGCAGAGAAGCACGAGATTGAAATTCATTTAAATGTTTTGAGTTTTCCCCCTTAGTTAGTAACAGTATTAACATTTCCCTTTACTGTGGGAATTGTGATCGAATCAGCAAAATATTAGTCATTTTCAATGCAACATACCGAAACAAAACGAACTACGCAAGAGATTTTGTTGTAGGCAGAACGCATCAGAGTAGGATTAACAGACCGGTGTGCCATAACCAATCAGAGCTGCAGTAGGCCTATATGCAAATAGACCATTGTCATATATGGATCTGTGCCATTCACTTTGAACTGGACTGTGTTTACAGCATGAGCGGTCGTGAGTAGATGCACTGGACTGTGTTTACAGCATGAGCGGTCGTGAGTAGATGAGCTTGTTTTGAGATCAACATGAGAGCTGCATGTAGCCACGTTTTCATATTTTGTTCATATCCTTTAGGTTAGAGGTTAGCATCATTTGTCTGATTCTCTGTAGTAATGGTATAGGAATAAAAATGCATTTTATTTTTATTAAGGAGATGGATTGGCTGTTCTGCTTGGCACTCAGCATTAAGGAGATGGATTGGCTGTTCTGCTTGGCACTCAGCATTAAGGAGATGGATTGGCTGTTCTGCTTGGCACTCAGCATTAAGGAGATGGATTGGCTGATTTGCTTGGCAGGAGATGGATTGGGGCTAAGGCCCTGTAATAGACTAGTGTCCTGTCCAGGGAGTGCACTTGTAATTCAAACAGGAGATACAGATGGAGGATCATCATTTGTGCACTCTTTCGTTGCTGAGAATGCAAATTTGTAGTGTATTTGACGTTTTAAAGGCTTCTAAAGGGGCCTCCCGAGTGGCGCAGCGGTCTAAAGCGTCACTACAGACCCAGGTTCGATCCCAGGTTGTGTCACAACCTGCTGTGACTGGAAGTCCCATAGGGCGGCACACAACTGGCCCAGCGTCGTCCCGGGTTAGGGGAGGGTTTGGCCCGGGGGGGGCTTTACTTGGCTCATTGCGCTCTAGCGACTCCTTGTGGCGGGCCGGGCGCCTGCAAGCTGACAACGGTCGTCAGTTGAACGGTGTTTCTTCCGACACATTGGTGCGGCTGGCTTCCGGGTTAAGGGGGTGGGTATTAAGAAGCGTGTTTTGGTGGGTAATGTTTTGGAGGACACATGACTCGACGTTCGCCTCTCCCAAGCCCGTTGGGGAGTTACAGTGATGAAACAAGTTCGTAATTGGATATCACAAAATGTATATCTAATTGAAAATTGTCAGACTTGATTTGCCCTAACGAAAAATGTATCAACCCCTACATAAAATGTCCATTAATTACAATAAACATAATAATTCACATTTCCTGTTGCAGCAAACTGGCTCAAATTAAGATCCTACATCTGTAGGCTCCTCCCCTATGGGCCATCCTGGCTCGGACAAGGCAACTTACTTACTTTATAAAGCATATGAAGGGTTATATGGACATAAAAAGGATTATATGGACATATGAATGGTTGTATGGACATATAAAGGGTTATATGGACATATGAAGGGTTGTATGGGCATATAAAGGGTTATATGGGCATATAAAGGGTTAAATGGACATATGAAGGGTTATACGGACATATGAAGGGTTAAATGGACATATGAAGGGTTATATGGACATATGAAGGGTTATTGGACATATGAAGGGTTAAATGGACATATGAAGGGTTATATGGACATATGAAGGGTTATATGGACATATGAAGGGTTGGATGGACATATGAAGGGTTATATGGACATATGAAGGGTTATTGGACATATGAAGGGTTAAATGGACATATGAAGGGTTATATGGACATATGAAGGGTTATTGGACATATGAAGGGTTATATGGACATATAAAGGGTTAAATGGACATATGAAGGGTTATATGGACATATGAAGGGTTATATGGACATATGAAGGGTTATATGGACATATGAAGGGTTATATGGACATATGGACATATCAAATCAAATCAAATGTATTTATATAGCCCTTCGTATATCAGCTGAAATCTCAAAGTGCTGTACAGAAACCCAGCCTAAAACCCCAAACAGCAAGCAACGGTGGCTAGGAAAAACTCCCTAGGAAAAACTCCCTAGAAAGGCCAAAAACCTAGGAAGAAACCTAGAGAGGAACCAGGCTATGAGGGGTGGCCAGTCCTCTTCTGGCTGTGCCGGGTGGATATTATAACAGAACATGGTCAAGATGTTAAAATGTTCATAAATGACCAGCATGGTCAAATAATAATAATCATAGTAGTTGGCGAGGGTGCAACAAGCACGTCCGGTGAACAGGTCAGGGTTCCGTAGCCGCAGGCAGAACAGTTGAAACTGGAGCAGCAGCATGGCCAGGTGGACTGGGGACAGCAAGGAGTCATCATGCCAGGTAGTCCCAAGGCATGGTCCTAGGGCTCAGGTCCTCCGAGAGAAAGAAAGAAAGAGAGAAAGAGAGAATTAGAGAGAGCATATTTAAATTCACACAGGACACCGGATAAGACAAGAGAATACTCCAGATGTAACAGACTGACCCTAGCCCCCCGATACATAAACTACTGCAGCATAAATACTGGAGGCTGAGACAGGATGGATCAGAAGACACTGTGGCCCCATCCGATGATACCCCCGGACAGGGCCAATGAAGGGTTATATGGACATATGAAGGGTTTAATGGACATATGAAGGGTTATATGGACATATGAAGGGTTATATGGACATATGAAGGGTTAAATGGACATATGAAGGGTTATATGGACATATGAAGGGTTAAATGGACATATGAAGGGTTAAATGGACATATGAATGGTTAAATGGACATATAAAGGGTTATATGGACATATGAAGGGTTAAATGGACATATGAAGGGTTAAATGGACATATGAAGGGTTATATGGACATATGAAGGGTTAAATGGACATATGAAGGGTTAAATGGACATATGAAAGGTTATATGGACATATAAAGGGGTAAATGGACATATGAAGGGTTATAATCGGACCTGTTATTCCAGATACTGTGGAAGACGGTCCAGGGTTAGGGTTATATCAGTATTTATAAACTGGGTGGTTCGAGATCTGCACAATGATTGAAAGACAGCCGTGGTATATCAGACCGTATACCACGGGTATGACAAAACGTTTATTTTTACTGCTCTAATTACGTTGGTAACCAGTTTATAATAACAATAAGGCGATGCGTCGTGCCTAAGAACAGCCCTTAAGCCGTGGTATATTGGCCACATACCACACCCCCTCGTGCCTTATTGCTTAAATATAGTTCTAAACAGACCTGTCATTCCAGATATGGTGAAAGAAATCCAGGATTAGAGGGTTAGGGTTATATCAGTAGATGTACAGTACCGGTCAAAAGTTTTAGAACACCTACTCATTCAAGGGTTTTTCTTTATTTGTACTATTTCCCACATTGTAGAATAATAGTGAAGACATCAAAACTATGAAATAACACATATGGAATCATGTAGTAACCAAAAAGTGTTAAATCAAAATATATTTAAAATAGCCACCCTTTGCCTTGATGACAGCTTTGCACTCTCTTTCGCATTCTCTCAATCAGCTTCACCTGGAATGCTTTTCCAACAGTCTTGAAGGACTTCCCACATATGCTGAGCACTTGTTGGCTGCTTTTCTTTTACTCTGCGGTCCAACTCATCCCAAACCATCTCAATTGGATTGAGGTTGGGTGATTGTGGAGGCCAGGTCATCTGATGCAGCACTCCATCACTCTCCTTCTTGGTCAAATAGCCCTTACATAGCCTGGAGGTGTGTTGGGTCATTGTCCTGTTAAAAACAAATGATATTCCCACTAAGCCTAAACCAGATGGGATGGCGTATCACTGTAGAATGCTGTGGTAGCCATGCTGGTTAAGTGTGCCTTGAATTCTAAATAAATCACAGACAGTGTCACTAGCAATGCACCCCCACACCATAACACCTCCTCCTCCATGCTTCACGGTGGGAACCACACATGCAGAGATCATGCGTTCACCACAACGCGTCTCACCAAAACACGGAGGTTGGAAACAAAAATCTCTAATTTGGACTCATCGGACCAAAGCACAAATTTCCACCAGTCTGATGTCTATTGCTTGTGTTTCTTGGCCCAAGCAAGTCTCTTCTTCTTATTGGTGTCCTTTAGTAGTGGTTTCTTTGCAGCAATTCAACCATGAAGGCCTGATTCACGCAGTCTCCTCTGAACAGTTGATGTTGAGATGTGTCTGTTACTTGAACTCTGTGAAGCATTTATTTGGGCTGCAATTTCTGAGGTTGGTATCTCTAATGAACTTATCCTCTGCAGCAGAGGTAACTCTGGGTCTTCCTTTCCTGTGGCGGTCCTCATGAGAGCCAGTTTCATTATGGTGCTTGATGGTTTTTGCGTCTGCACTTGAAGAAACTTTCAAAGTTCTTGAAATGTTCCAGATTGACTGACCTTCATGTCTTAAAGTAATGATGGACTGTCGTTTCTCTTTGCTTATTTGAGCTGTTCTTGCCATAATATGGACTTGGTCTTTTACCAAATTGGGTTATCTTCTGTATACAGCGCAAACGCATTAAGAAGGAAAGAAATTCTACAAATTGACTTTTTACAAGGCACACCTATTACTTTAAATGCATTCCAGGTGACTACCTCATGAAGCTGGTTGAGAGAATGTTCTTGAAAAGTTCTTGAAATGTTCCATATAGATTGACCTTCATTTCTTAAAGTAATGATGGACTGTCGTTTCTCTTTGCTTATTTGAGCTGTTCTTTCCATAATATGGACTTGGTATTTTTTTGTTGTTGAATTGTAACGCCCTGGCCATAGAGAGGGGGTTTTTGTTCTTTATTTTGGTTAGGCCAGGGTGTTACATTGGGTGGGCGTTCTATGTTCTGTTTCTATGTGTTTGTATTTCTTTGTTTTGGGCCTTGTGTGTGTGGCTCCCAAATCAGGCACAGCTGAAGTTCGTTGCTGTTGATTGGGAGTCACACATAAGTGCATGTTTTTCCGTTGGGGTTTTGTGGGTAATTGTTTCTGTTTCTGTTACTGTGTTTAACGTGACAGGACTGTTTTGGTCGTCTGTTTATTGTTTTGTATGGTATAGTGTCCGTTTTCTCAATTAAATATGATGAACACTAACTCCGCTGCGTTTTGGTTTGCTCTCTCTAAAGGCAACCGTTACATTAATATTTTATTTTTGCATTTTCCAATTAAGAACGTTCAAAACAAAAATGAGAAGATATTAGACAACAATATAACAAAGTGACAATAAAATTACAAGACAACAGACAAGTGTAAAATGCAATAAAATAAAAAATATATGTAAATACAAAAAAAAACAATAAATAAAGGTCAGAATAAAAAACAAATGGACGCATGCCGTAGGTAGTGTAATAAAATAACAAAATAATTTTAGACCCAAGCCACCCCCTGTACCCGGACTTTGAACTACTCCCCTCTGGGCGTAGGTATAGGGCACCCCTCAGCAGGTATAGGGCACACCTCGGCAGGTATAGGGCACACCTCAGCAGGTATAGGGCACCCCTCAGCAGGTATAGGGCACACCTCAGCAGGAAAAAACAGAACTAGACAATCATTTGTGCCAGGTGTGATATCCCTCCTAAATAGCTCAGGCTAATGTTCCTATCCACCCAGTAAGGCCAGCAGGCTAATGTTCCTATCCACCCAGTAAGGCCAACAGGCTAATGTTCCTATCCACCCAGTAAGGCCAGCAGGCTAATGTTCCTATCCACCCAGTAAGGCCAGCAGGCTAATGTTCCTATCCACCCAGTAAGGCCAGCAGGCTAATGTTCCTATCCACCCAGTAAGGCCAGCAGGCTAATGTTCCTATCCACCCAGTAAGGCTAACAGGCTAATGTTCCTATCCACCCAGTAAGGCCAGCAGGCTAATGTTCCTATCCACCCAGTAAGGCCAACAGGCTAATGTTCCTATCCACTCAGTAAGGCCAGCAGACTAATGTTCCTATCCACCCAGTAAGGCTAACAGGCTAATGTTCCTATCCACCCAGTAAGGCCAGCAGGCTAATGTTCCTATCCACTCAGTAAGGCCAGCAGGCTAATGTTCCTATAGACCCAGTAAGGCCAGCAGGCTAATGTTCCTATCCACCCAGTAAGGCCAGCAGGCTAATGTTCCTATCCACTCAGTAAGGCCAGCAGGCTAATGTTCCTATCCACCCAGTAAGGCCAGCAGGCTAATGTTCCTATCCACCCAGTAAGGCCAGCAGGCTAATGTTCCTATAGACCCAGTAAGGCCAGCAGGCTAATGTTCCTATCCACCCAGTAAGGCCAGCAGGCTAATGTTCCTATCCACCCAGTAAGGCCAGCAGGCTAATGTTCCTATCCACCCAGTAAGGCCAGCAGGCTAATGTTCCTATCCACCCAGTAAGGCCAGCAGGCTGATGTTCCTATAGACTCAGTAAGGCCAGCAGGCTAATGTTCCTATCCACCCAGTAAGGCTAACAGGCTAATGTTCCTATCCACCCAGTAAGGCCAGCAGGCTAATGTTCCTATCCACCCAGTAAGGCCAGCAGGCTAATGTTCCTATCCACCCAGTAAGACCAGCAGGCTAATGTTCCTATCCACCCAGTAAGGCCAGCAGGCTAATGTTCCTATAGACTCAGTAAGGCCAGCAGGCTAATGTTCCTATCCACCCAGTAAGGCCAGCAGGCTAATGTTCCTATCCACCCAGTAAGGCCAGCAGGCTAATGTTCCTATCCACCCAGTAAGGCCAGCAGGCTAATGTTCCTATAGACCCAGTAAGGCCAGCAGGCTAATGTTCCTATCCACCCAGTAAGGCCAGCAGGCTAATGTTCCTATAGACCCAGTAAGGCCAGCAGGCTAATGTTCCTATCCACCCAGTAAGGCCAGCAGGCTAATGTTCCCATCCACCCAGTAAGGCCAGCAGGCTAATGTTCCTATCCACCCAGTAAGGCCAGCAGGCTAATGTTCCTATAGACCCAGTAAGGCCAGCAGGCTAATGTTCCTATCCACCCAGTAAGACCAGCAGGCTAATGTTCCTATCCACCCAGTAAGGCCAGCAGGCTAATGTTCCTATAGACCCAGTAAGGCCAGCAGGCTAATGTTCCTATCCACCCAGTAAGGCCAGCAGGCTAATGTTCCAGACTGATAAGCAGGAAACCCTCATCAAGCTGGCGATCATGAACACTAGAATTACAAGTCATATTCTAAGAGCTTAGACATTCTAGAATATTAACAGTGATCAATTCTAGATTCCAGTTCCAAAACAGCCCACATCAAAATGACGACTCATGGAATTGTAATATCAACCATTTCCTTAAGTACTTCCTTCTGACTGTATTGTTACTCAAGGAAACAGCTGCCGGCCACTACTACAAACAGATAAAGTGACTCAGATTAGCAGGGCGGCACACCTTGGCCTGGCTGATATGTAACACAATTTGGAAGGTGTCCACTTTCAGAGAAACAGAGGCAACACACCTCACTATACCACACCTCAGCATACCTCACCCACACCTTACCTCACCATACTATACCACACCTCACCACGCCCACACCTCACCTCACTATACCACACCTCACCATACCACACCTCACCATACCACACCTCACCATACCTCACAACACCTCACCATACCACACCTCACCATACCTCACCACACCCCACCACACCCCACCTCACCATACCACACCTCACCACACCCCACCTCACCACACCTCACCATACCACACCTCACTATACCACACCTCACCATACCTCACCACACCCCACCACACCCCACCTCACCATACCACACCTCACCACACCCCACCTCACCACACCTCACCATACCACACCTCACTATACCACACCTCACCATACCTCACCATACCACACCTCACCACACCCCACCTCACCATAACTCACCACACCCCACCTCACCATACCACACCTCACCATACCTCACAACACCTCACTATACCACACCTCACCATACCACACCCCACCTCACCATACCACACCTCACTATACCACACCTCACCATACCACACCTCACCTCACTATACCACACCTCACTATACCACACCTCACCATACCACACCTCACTATACCATACCTCACCATACCACACCTCACCACACCCCACCTCACCATACCTCACCACACCCCATCTCACCATACCACACCTCACCATACCTCACAACACCTCACTATACCACACCTCACCATACCACACCTCACCTCACTATACCACACCTCACTATACCACACCTCACCATACCACACCTCACCATACCACACCTCACCTCACTATACCACACCACACTATACCACACCTCACCACACTATACCACACCTCACCACACCATACCATACCACACCTCACTATACCACACCTCACTATACCACACCTCACCTCACTATACCACACCTCACTATACCACACCTCACCATACCACACCTCACTATACCATACCTCACCACACTATACCACAGCTCACCATACCACACCTCACCTCACTATACCACACCACACTATACCACACCTCACCACACTATACCACACCACACCACACTATACCACACCTCACCACACTATACCACACCTCACCACACTATACCACACCTCACCTCACTATACCACACCACACTATACCACACCTCACCACACTATACCACACCTCACCACACCATACCACACCACACCTCACTATACCACACCTCACCATACCACACCTCACTATACCACACCTCACCACACCACACCTCACCATACCACACCTCACCACCTCTCACCATACCACACCTCACCACCTCTCACCATACCACACCTCACTATACCACACCTCACCACCTCTCACCATACCATACCTCACCACACTATACCACACTATACCACACCTCACCACACCACACCTCACCACACTATACCACACCTTACTATACCACACCTCACCACACCTCACCATACCACACCTCACCACACTATACCACACCTTACTATACCACACCTCACTATACCACACCTCACCACACCACACTATACCACACCTCATCACACTATACCATACCTCACTATACCTCACCACACTATACCACACCTCACCACACTATACCACACCTCACTATACCACACCTCACTATACCATACCTCACCACACCACACCACACTATACCACACCTCACCTCACTATACCACACCTCACTATACCACACCTCACCACACTATACCACACCTCACTATACCACACCTCACTATACCATACCTCACCACACCACACCACACTATACCACACCTCACCTCACTATACCACACCACACTATACCACACCTCACCACACTATACCACACCTCACCACACCATACCATACCACACCTCACTATACCACACCTCACTATACCACACCTCACCACACTATACCACACCACACCACACTATACCACACCACACTATACCACACCTCACCACACTATACCACACCTCACTATACCTCACCATACCACACCTCACCACACTATACCACACCTCACTATACCTCACCTCACCACACCTTACTATACCACACCTCACCACACTATACCACACCTCACCACACCTCACCACACTATACCATACCTCACCATACCACACCTCACTATACCACACCTCACCACACCACACCTCACCACACTATACCACACCACACTATACCACACCTCACTATACCACACCTCACCACACCTCACCATACCACACTATACCACACCTCACCATACCACACCTCACCATACCTCACTATACCACACCTCACTATACCACACCACACCTCACTATACCACACCTCACCTCACCGACCGTCCTCACCCAGCACTCGCCCGGCACCAACAAAAGTCCTTACTGAGTATGAACACTTGGGGTGAAATGGTACCCTATTCCCTATGTAGTGCACTACTTTTGACCAGGGCTATGGCTGGCTGTCTGAAATGGTACCCTATTCCCTATGTAGTGATGGACTCTGGTCAAAAGGAGTGAACTCCTTTAGGCCAGGCCTCCATAGTGAACTCCTTTAGACCAGGCCTCCATATTGAACTCCTTTAGGCCAGGCCCCCCATATTGAACTCCTTTAGGCCCCTCCATATTGAACTCCTTTAGGCCCCTCCATAGTGAACTCCTTTAGACCAGGCCTCCATATTGAACTCCTTTAGGCCAGGCCCCCCATATTGAACTCCTTTAGGCCCCTCCATATTGAACTCCTTTAGGCCCCTCCATAGTGAACTCCTTTAGACCAGGCCTCCATATTGAACTCCTTTAGGCCAGGCCCCCCATATTGAACTCCTTTTGGCCAGGCCCCCCATATTGAACTCCTTTTGGCCAGGCCCCCCATATTGAACTCCTTTTGGCCAGGCTCCCCCATATTGAACTCCTTTAGGCCAGGCTCCCCCATATTGAACTCCTTTAGGCCAGGCCCCCCCATATTGAACTCCTTTAGGCCAGGCTCCCCCATAGTGAACTCCTTTAGGCCAGGCCCCCCCATAGTGAACTCCTTTAGGCCAGGCCCCCCATAGGGATTAAGGTGATATTAGGGACTCTGGAGGGGACCAAGGAAGGGGACCAAGGAAGGGGACCAAGGAAGGGGACCAAGGAAAGGGCCCAAGGAAGGGGACCAAGGAAGGGGCCCAAGGAAGGGGCCCAAGGAAGGGGACCAAGGGGACCAAGGAAGGGGACCAAGGAAGGGGACCAAGGAAGGGGACCAAGGAAGGGGACCAAGGAAGGGGACCAAGGAAGGGGACCAAGGGGACCAAGGAAGGGGACCAAGGAAGGGGACCAAGGAAGGGGACTGGAGTTTCTCAAGGAAACCCAACTGGGCCCTCTGTTCGCTGTAGCTCAGGGTCCATATATCAAGCATCTGATTTAGGATCAGTTTTGCCTTTCTATATATATATATATATAGAAAGACAGACATGGACAGACTTGGACACACTTGGTCAGACTTGGACAGACTTGGAACAGACTTAGGTAGGACTTGGGCAGACTAGGACAGACTTGGACAGACTAGGCCAGACTAGGAAAGACTTGGTCAGACTAGGTCAGACTTGGACAGACTTGGGCAGACTAGGTCAGACTTGGACAGACTAGGTCAGATTTGGACAGACTTGGTCAGACTTGGTCAGACTAGGAAAGACTTGGTCAGACTAGGTCAGACTTGGACAGACTAGGTCAGATTTGGACAGATTAGGACAGACTTGGATAGACTAGGTCAGATTTGGACAGATTAGGACAGATTAGGACAGACTTGGAAAGATCTGGGACAGACGACAGCAATATAAATATGACCACTGAGGCCATGGACTGAATGACGAGCCTTAGCCCAGACTACTGTAATGGGTGAGATGGCACAATAACCCAGTGACAGGTAGGACAAACACCTGTCAACTTAGTGTTGAAGTGGTTTTCAACAAACAGATGGGAGTAGAGGACTGTCAGTTAAACGTTCATAGGTGTTAATGAATGATTTATACATGATGTATTCACTAGTAACTAACTGTCCACTACTTATAAAATAACTTTACAAACCTTACTTAAAAACAAGCGTAATGTAAAGTGCTAACCAACGTTTAAAATGCTAAAGTTGATGCGTTCCCCCCTACTATTTGCCACCATAGTTTGGCCCTAGCTGTACTGAAACTAGGCCAAATACTGGTACATATAACTGAATAGACACACAGACTCCATCTACAGCTTTAAGTCCCCCATCTGAACAGTTACAGTCCAACCCCCCCCATCTGAACAGTTACAGTCCAACCCCCCCCCATCTGAACAGTTACAGTCCAACCCCCCCATCTGAACAGTTACAGTCCAACCCCCCCCCCCATCTGAACAGTTACAGTCTAACCCACCCCCCATTTGAACAGTTACAGTCCACCCCCCCCATCTGAACAGTTACAGTCCAACCCCCCCATCTGAACAGTTACAGTCTAACCCCCCCATCTGAACAGTTACAGTCCAACCCCCCCCATCTGAACAGTTACAGTCTAACCCCCCCCCATCTGAACAGTTACAGTCCAACCCCCCCATCTGAACAGTTACAGTCTAACCCCCCCCCCCCCCCATCTGAACAGTTACAGTCCAACCCCCCCATCTGAACAGTTACAGTCTAACCCCCCCCATCTGAACAGTTACAGTCCAACCCCCCCATCTGAACAGTTACAGTCCAACCCCCCCATCTGAACAGTTACAGTCCATCCCCCCCCCATCTGAACAGTTACAGTCCAACCCCCCCATCTGAACAGTTACAGTCCAACCCCCCCCATCTGAACAGTTACAGTCCAACCCCCCCATCTGAACAGTTACAGTCCAACCCCCCCCATCTGAACAGTTACAGTCCAACCCCCCCCCCCCCCATCTGAACAGTTACAGTCCAAACCCCCCCCCCCCATCTGAACAGTTACAGTCCAACCCCCCCCCCCCCCCTTAATATTTAAGTGATGAAGCCATCTTTCTCACATCACTGACACACTGGGTAATATTTAAGTGATGAAGCCATCTTTCTCACATCACTGACACACTGGGTAATATTTAAGTGATGAAGCCATCTTTCTCACATCACTGACACACTGGGTAATATTTAGGTGATGAAGCCAGAGAAGCAGGTGTTTTGGAGGATATATATGGACATAGAGAAGGACACTATATTTAAAGAGTAAGGTGGTGAGGTGAATGGCTGAGACCAGAGGAAGGAATGATTCGAACGAGGGAGTAGAAAACCTTACAGGGATTTTGAACCATCTGTCATCGTACGGTTTAGAGATTTCGGGAAGAATCAGACTTTTTTTGTATTATTGTTTCAAGTCATTTTTCCCACATCACAGCACTGACTGGGTGATATATATGGACATAGTAACAGGCACTATGTGTAAAGGCCAAGGGTGGTGTGGTTAGTTGGGAGTAGAGGAACGTTTCCCTTTAACATTGTGAGAATAAGAACAAGTTCTTTATTTAACCAGGTAGGCTAGTTGAGAACAAGTCCTTTATTTAACCAGGTAGGCTAGTTGAGAACAAGTCCTTTATTTAACCAGGTAGGCCAGTTGAGAACAAGTCCTTTATTTAACCAGGTAGGCTAGTTGAGAACAAGTCCTTTATTTAACCAGGTAGGCTAGTTGAGAACAAGTTCTCATTTACAACTGTGACCTGGCCAAGATAAAGCAAAGCAGTGAGCAACAGGGGTTTTGTATGTTCTTATATTTTATAATCATTTAACACTTTATATTTGTGAAATGCATCGGTTTAGTGTGTGTGTGTGTGTGTGTGTGTGTGTGTGTGTGTGTGTGTGTGTGTGTGTGTGTGTGTGTGTGTGTGTGTGTGTGTGTGTGTGTGTGTGTGTGTGTGTGTGTGTGTTGTAAAATATCCACCATCATATCAATAACAACCCCGGAAATCATCATCCTCGTCAATGTAACCAACCGTAAACGCAACCAAAACAGAGATCGCCGAGGACAAGGACATAACTGGTGCGTAGAGGAGGAAAGACAGGCTTCATAACGTCCATCTTCAGCTCAGTCCAATGACAACTGCCGGGGATACCGTTTGACGTGGATAATAACGCGACATAAGCAATAGACAGCACTGGAATAGCCGACATGACCGCTGTGGGCATGTGAAAGGCCGCCGTTCATAACACAAGGGCCAGATGGTTAATATAATACTGTTTCCATCCTACCCAGTAATAGCAGCCGATGAGTCTGTTTGTACTCCCGTTTGAGCTCCTTTAACGCCTTGTCAATATTCTTACTGATTTTCTTCGCCTCCCTCTCGGCCTCCTTCTCCTCCACCAGCAGTTTGTCCCACTTTTTCTGGTTTTCAGTGCTGGTTGTTTTCTGTAGTAACTGTAAGCGTCGACTACGGTCCTTTCCCGTTCCCTTACCTCCTCCTCCCCCGTTCTGTATGAGCACTACATCGGTACTCGTGTTGTCGGTACCGCGGGGCTCCCCGGGTGGGAACTTGACTAGGTCCCCATTGCGTACTTGTCCGCTACCGTCTCGTAGCGACGAGGTCTCGACATATCCACCTGTGTCCTCTTGATGAGATCCCCCGGTTCGGTAAGGTACAGCTGGGTCCGGAGGCTGATCCGAGTCCGAGGTACCGTTCGATATAGACCCGCTCAGGTCCCCGAAGACGCAAACTGTAACACAGCCCCATGATGATGGTGTAGACAATATATTTTTTTCCCCCCCTTTTTTTGTAACTGTGGTATTTCATAAATGAAAATGTTTTTGTTTTTTTAATTAAAGTTACACTGGAGTTCAACTATTGCGATTTAAATTCTAATTTGATCCAAAATCGTGAATGAATTATGCTCCGACATTTGCTATATGTCATTTAGTAATTTTTGTTCACCAGTCAGCCTGCGCTCCGTAGTTAGCGGATCACCTGATCCTTACCGGACACTGCCGGTCCACCTTACCGTAAGTAAACCAAAAGCAAATCCACGGAGAAAAATCATGCCATCCGTTGTGCAATTGCACAAAATCTTCAAGCCCCCTTTTTTTAGAGGAAAGACACACTACGTCATATTCAGGCTAGGCCATTTCGAGAGTGCTGGACATTGATTTCTATTTCACACAAGAAGACAACACCAGTGTCTGTGATTACCCGTAGTAGTCTTTTTTTTAATAATCATGATTACGGCTAATCCTTGAATGAATCGTCAATAATTAGGATTGAGAAAGTTACCCGGTCAAAGATCATATCCCTAAGACATGCCAACTTCTCACTATTAGCATATAACGGGAGGTTATCATGTCTTGGGGGATATGATCTTTGACCCTCTTAACTTTTACACATCATTATTCCCGATTCATTCATGATTATCCATAGTCATGGTAACATCCACATGAACGGAGAATATTTTATTCGTATTTACAACAGGCAGAACGTACCGCAGACTCAGAGCTGATTTGTGAAGTTGCTGAAGGCAAAACTGAAAATACAGGAATAATAGTCTCTGCACATTTCTTTAATTGTGGCTCAGCTTTCGGTCAGTCGACCTTCATCAGAGCCTACCCGTATAAAGTCACAAGGTGAATCATTTTCTACATTTTACTCATTTAACAGATGCTCTTATCCAGAGCGACTTACAGTAGTGAATGCATACATTTCATTTCATTTTTTTTTCTTCGTACTGGTCCCCCGTGGGAATCGAACCCACAACCCTGGCGTTGCAAACACCATGCTCTACCAACTGAGCCACATGCAAATCAGGGGTAATGGCAGACACCTGTGATAATCTAAAGTTCCCACAAAGGGCCACTAGATGTCACATCATATAGAAATACCAATGCTAGATAGAACAGGACATATTATAGCTGCATTTCTACTAGAACAAAACGCCTGCGCATAAAGAATGAGATGTTAGTATGAAGGACCCATACTCTCAGAGAGATGTTAGTACGAGCGACCCATACTCTCTGAGAGGTGTTAGTATGAAGGACCCATACTCTCTGAGAGGTGTTAGTGCGAGCGACCCATACTCTCAGAGAGGTGTTAGTACGAGCGACCCATACTCTCAGAGAGGTGTTAGTACGAGCGACCCATACTCTCAGAGGTGTTAGTACGAGCGACCCATACTCTCAGAGGTGTTAGTACGAGCGACCCATACTCTCAGAGAGGTGTTAGTACGAGCGACCCATACTCTCAGAGAGGTGTTAGTACGAGCGACCCATACTCTCAGAGAGGTGTTAGTACGAGCGACCCATACTCTCAGAGAGGTGTTAGTACGAGCAACCCATACTCTCAGAGAGGTGTTAGTATGAAGGACCCATACTCTCAGAGAGGTGTTAGTACGAAGGACCCATACTCTCAGAGAGGTGTTAGTACGAAGGACCCATACTCTCAGAGAGGTGTTAGTACGAAGGACCCATACTCTCAAAGAGGTGTTAGTATGAGCGACCCATACTCTCTGAGAGGTGTTAGTATGAAGGACCCATACTCTCAAAGAGGTGTTAGTATGAGCGACCCATACCCTCAGAGAGGTGTTAGTATGAAGGACCCATACTCTCTGAGAGGTGTTAGTATGAAGGACCCATACTCTCTGAGAGGTGTTAGTATGAGCGACCCATACTCTCTGAGAGGTGTTAGTATGAAGGACCCATACTCTCAAAGAGGTGTTAGTATGAAGGACCCATACTCTCAGAGAGGTGTTAGTATGATGGACCTTCATTACATGTTTGTTATTTTAGAGTGAGTTCTTTATTCAACAACAACAACTAGATTGAGTGAGTTGTTTACCGATATAAAACTATCATTTTATTTCTAACTCAGCCAATGAGTTCAACATATCCATATCTTCTTTCTGGAAGATAACATTTGTCTGTATATCAACAAAAAAAATTGGGGGGGGGGGGGGGGGGGTACAGTCTGAACATTTGTTCAACATCTAAACATGATAAGAAGTCCTTATCAATGTTTTCCTAGCTGTCATGAGGACATCGCTCTGATTTAGATTTATAGTCATGTATGTGTTAAATCTTAAATCTTTTATTTTTTTGTGTCATCTTTATAAATTATTTACAACGCTGTAATATTCACAGAAAGATAGCAAAGCCTTCTTCGGCCATACATGTAAGCTTCAAATTAGACAAACGTAGCTAAATATCGATATTTTCATTCATTATATGCTTGTCTTGAAAAGTTTCAATTGTACATGTTTCTTTGCAATGATAATGACATAATTTCAGATATCAAATAACTGTGTATATAAACCACAAACATTGAATATAAAAAAACCTGTGAAATTCCTATATTCTTCACATTTATGAATCATGTGGTCTCCTGAACATTTCCACTGCAGTCTTCCCCAGCATCAGTATACTAGAAAAAGAGGAACATTTATTACATTTACATTTTAGTAATTTAGCAGATGCTCTTATCCAGAGCGACTTACAGTAGTGAATGTATACATTTCATACAATTCAATTCATTTCATTTAATTAAATTTTTTTACCATTCCCTCTACCTGTCTACCATGGTGGGGGTGTTACCATTCCCTCTACCTGTCTGCCATGGTGGGGGTGTTACCATTCCCTCTACCTGTCTACCATGGTGGGGGTGTTACCATTCCCTCTACCTGTCTACCATGGTGGGGGTGTTACCATTCCCTCTACCTGTCTACCATGGTGGGGGTGTTACCATTCCCTCTACCTGTCTACCATGGTGGGGGCGGGGGTGTTACCATTCCCTCTACCTGTCTACCATGGTGGGGGTGTTACCATTCCCTCTATCTGTCTACCATGGTGGGGGTGTTACCATTCCCTCTACCTGTCTACCATGGTGGGGGTGTTACCATTCCCTCTACCTGTCTACCATGGTGGGGGTGTTACCATTCCCTCTACCTGTCTGCCATGGTGGGGGTGTTACCATTCCCTCTACCTGTCTACCATGGTGGGGGTGTTACCATTCCCTCTACCTGTCTACCATGGTGGGGGTGTTACCATTCCCTCTACCTGTCTACCATGGTGGGGGTGTTACCATTCCCTCTACCTGTCTACCATGGTGGGGGTGTTACCATTCCCTCTACCTGTCTACCATGGTGGGGGTGTTACCATTCCCTCTACCTGTCTGCCATGGTGGGGGTGTTACCATTCCCTCTACCTGTCTGCCATGGTGGGGGTGTTACCATTCCCTCTACCTGTCTGCCACGGTGGGGGTGTTACCATTCCCTCTACCTGTCTACCATGGTGGGGGTGGGGGTGTTACCATTCCCTCTACCTGTCTACCACGGTGGGGGTGTTACCATTCCCTCTACCTGTCTACCATGGTGGGGGTGTTACCATTCCCTCTACCTGTCTACCATGGTGGGGGTGTTACCATTCCCTCTACCTGTCTACCATGGTGGGGGTGTTACCATTCCCTCTACCTGTCTACCATGGTGGGGGTGTTACCATTCCCTCTACCTGTCTACCATGGTGGGGGTGTTACCATTCCCTCTACCTGTCTACCATGGTGGGGGTGTTACCATTCCCTCTACCTGTCTGCCATGGTGGGGGTGTTACCATTCCCTCTACCTGTCTGCCATGGTGGGGGTGTTACCATTCCCTCTACCTGTCTGCCACGGTGGGGGTGTTACCATTCCCTCTACCTGTCTACCATGGTGGGGGTGGGGGTGTTACCATTCCCTCTACCTGTCTACCACGGTGGGGGTGTTACCATTCCCTCTACCTGTCTACCATGGTGGGGGTGTTACCATTCCCTCTACCTGTCTACCATGGTGGGGGTGTTACAATTCCCTCTACCTGTCTACCATGGTGGGGGCGGGGGTGTTACCATTCCCTCTACCTGTCTACCACGGTGGGGATGTTACCATTCCCTCTACCTGTCTGCCATGGTGGGGGTGTTACCATTCCCTCTACCTGTCTGCCATGGTGGGGGTGTTACCATTCCCTCTACCTGTCTGCCATGGTGGGGGTGTTACCATTCCCTCTACCTGTCTGCCATGGTGGGGGTGTTACCATTCCCTCTACCTGTCTACCATGGTGGGGGTGTTACCATTCCCTCTACCTGTCTACCATGGTGGGGGTGTTACCATTCCCTCTACCTGTCTGCCATGGTGGGGGTGTTACCATTCCCTCTACCTGTCTGCCATGGTGGGGGTGTTACCATTCCCTCTACCTGTCTACCATGGTGGGGGTGTTACCATTCCCTCTACCTGTCTACCATGGTGGGGGTGTTACCATTCCCTCTACCTGTCTGCCATGGTGGGGGTGTTACCATTCCCTCTACCTGTCTGCCATGGTGGGGGTGTTACCATTCCCTCTACCTGTCTACCACGGTGGGGGTGTTACCATTCCCTCTACCTGTCTACCATGGTGGGGGTGTTACCATTCCCTCTACCTGTCTACCATGGTGGGGGTGTTACCATTCCCTCTACCTGTCTACCATGGTGGGGGTGTCATAGCGTTCCAGTCCACCAGGGGTGGCCAATCTATTTTATCCACAGAGGACCAGTGTGGGTGCAGGTTTGTGTTCCAACCAAGCATTAACAGGCATAATTCAAAGCAAAACCAAAGTTATTGGGCCTAAACATCAGATTGTTAAAATAGATTTTCAGTCTGACCCTGAAGTCGCTCGAAAGAACGACGCCAATATTCTCTACAGAATGTTTCAATACAATGATATGTGCAGGTTGTACAAGCTGTAGGTCCTTCTGATGACAGGAGGTGGAGATAAGGTATCCACATTAAAGTGTTGTTTACCTGACTTTCTGCGCTCGCCGGTAGGAAAGGTTATGTTGCTTGTATTTTCAATCTCTTGACGTGATGCACAATATGTAAACAAATAGCCGAATGTAACCAAACCAGAGCACGTTTCCTCGCAATCAGCAAGAATTGTTTGCCTTTCGGTCTGTGGTTAGTTTAGTCTCAGCCATATTGTGCAAGTGTTTGTCACATGCGAATTGCATCAGTATTGAAAATAAAAACCGGAAATAAAAACCGATAACCAGACCAGACCAGCATAGTGAAGGTTGAGTTGATAACATTTCCCTGTGGATATTTTGTATCAGACTACCTCCGACAGAGGGATAAAATCGTCAGGACAACAGGTCAAGTAAGTTGAAATGAAGTTTGTTCAACATTCTGACTTGTAATGGGACTGTTTGGGAATGCTGAGCCTATATGTGAGAGATGAGTGTGTAAGTATTTCCCTCTCAGACTCTAAAAAACAAAATGGGGTTTAGCTTTTCCATGGTTTAATAACAGAAGCTTTAATGAGACATGATGTCCAATCCACAGTACCTTACTATTGTCATCAGACCAGCTGGCATGAACTTCCAGGAATTTACAAACCTCATTCCCATGACAATGGCCAGTGTTCCTGATGTACCTATTTACACAGTGAGAAGAAATGTTTATACTGCAGTGTAGCTGTTTCGAACACTCACTAAACATCATGTTATTGATAACAAGCCAAAAAGTTTGTCCCACTCACCTAGAGAAAGCCTGGCATCTTTAGGATTCTGAGACATCAGGAAGGCACCAACTCCAGCTAAAAACCCAAAGAAAAGTCCTGCAACCAGTGAAGTTACACTTCCTGGTATGGGAACAAATCACACAGCACATTGAAGAATAACTACTTTCATGCACAATTCTATCAATATTTCTTAATAACAGCTGACTTTAAAATAAATACTTGGTAAAGTCAACAAACATTTGGAGGAAGTGTGTAATCGTCCGTACCTGCTTTTACATAGCCCATGATTCCTCCTGCCGAGACCAATGCAGCGTAGCTATAACCTATCCAATCTTGAGACATTGTCACGTCTTGTCTAAAACTAATAAGGTTCAAGTATTGTCAAAACTCACGGTAAACTTTTATCTGAGACAATTCAACTACAATGTAACATTTCAGTGCCACAAGTCGAATTTCGCTGTCCCGGAAGTGTTATGGATTTCAAAATAAAAGTGCGATTTTTCTTCTTCTTCTCTGAAACGTTATGGCATACCACAACTATTATTGTATTGCCGCCACCAACTGCTCCATTACGGAGAAGAAAAAAAAAACATGAATCCACAGGTATTATTAAAAAAAAACGTAATAAAACATCCCACTTCTTCAGTCATTCAACAACTCTCCAACTCCCCGGTTCAGGCTCAGGGGCCTGCGAGGGTAGGACCGCACCAGACACAACTCGGATGTTAAAGTCTTTTAATTCATGTCAACGTTCCTATACTTCATTTAGCCCCATTTGAGCAGTGCCCGTTTACCACCATTGCTATAAAAGTTACAAAGTCCTCCTTGTTCACATGAAGAATGTCTGTGTCCGGCTGGTGACAGGAACTCTCTGCAGGTTGAAGTGTACGCCGAGCCCCCAGCATAGAGACCTCTAGAGCTCTGTGTCCGGCTGGTGACAGGAACTCTCTGCAGGTTGAAGTGTACGCCGAGCCCCCAGCATAGAGACCTCTAGAGCTCTGTGTCCGGCTGGTGACAGGAACTCTCTGCAGGTTGAAGTGTACGCCGAGCCCCCAGCATAGAGACCTCTAGAGCTCTGTGTCCGGCTGGTGACAGGAACTCTCTGCAGGTTGAAGTGTACGCCGAGCCCCCAGCATAGAGACCTCTAGAGCTCTGTGTCCGGCTGGTGACAGGAACTCTCTGCAGGTTGAAGTGTACGCCGAGCCCCCAGCATAGAGACCTCTAGAGCTACTCGTTCTTCCTACGCTTTTTGGCAGCCTCCGCATAGGAGTTTCATAATAACTGCCCATATTCTGGCAACCTCGGGGTTTCTTTCACCCTCCTGGTACATTTATCTCATTTCGTTTCATGATCTCCACCACAGTTATAACATTTTCCTCCTTGTTCATTCTCTTGTGCCAAACAATCTCCTTTATAATTATGTTTCCCCACATCTCGGCTTCTCCGGTCTGCATACACGTTGATACACGCTCCACACGTTTTACAGCTTGGTAGCCTATATTACAAAGATCTGGGGAATAAACGCTTTAATAACAGTGTAGTTCACATATCCTCGGATAGTGAGGAAACTTCTCAAAACACACAAAAAAACGACGAGAACTCTTCTACTTCTTGTCATTTTACCATCCGATTTATTCTGCGTGCATCGACCACTACATACATTTTCATCAGTAGAGAGCAACGTTGAATTCTTCCGCTTCTGCAGAAATGACTCATTTTGACAGGTGCGCTACATGGTAAATCAAAACGCATAACATCCTAGCCATCAGTTTCCGTGAGACCCAACACACAGTTATTCTGATCAACAGATACATTTAAAACATTATAATAATAATCTAAACAAGTCTACTTCTCGTGATTTTCACAGATTTAACTTTCCCATAGAGGAAGAGGCGAAGCGAAAAAGGGTTTTATAAGGATGGGCCCAAAAATCTGTCTTCTCCAACAGGTGCCGTGTTTTAATCTCACCAAGCGAGGAGTTTCTGGACGGAGGTCAATGAGTGTCGAATTTGGTTAATAACAAAAACAATGTATGGTTTATTTGCAACATGTGGTTTATTTGATCGAGTAGAAGTTTCGCTCTGCTTAAATTGTTACACGTTTACTGATATAAGTCGCTCCTGACGAGAACGCATCTAAATATAGTCACTCTTAGTGATTATGTGCGTCAAGGCATTATTCCACCCGGACTAAAACAGAGCACAGGTGATTTCTGGGAGAGCTGGTGCGCCATCCTGAACAAATGCTCTATTGATTTAATTACATTAATTGTTGACCAGTTGAGAAAGGATTTTATTTAAATGGAAAAAACACGATTGAAGACAAACGCTGATGATGTACTGATGATGTACTGATGATGGTATAATCAACGAACTGATGAAAACTAACCAAGAAGCACTCTGGGATAAGTTGTCTACAGAAATAAAGGAGTTTAAAAATCAAGAAATTCAACCACAAAAAAAGACAAGGCCGAGGACAAAGTCTTCTTCTGGAGAAATCCTGACTGGATGTCATGCTCCTCCTCTCCATGACAGACACAAGAGGGAGGCCTCTTCCTTCTATCCACTCCCGTCTGACCAACGCAAAACAACCAGCGTCTCATCCGTTTCCAGTGCCATTCTTTTTATCCAACGAGAGACAGGGCCGACCGGAGCGCGGAGGGAGGAGGCCGACCGGAGCGCGGAGGGAGGTGGCCGACCGGAGCGCGGAGGGAGGTGGCCGACCGGAGCGCGGAGGAGGTGGCCGCGGTCACGCGTACGGACGAGGTGTCTTACCCGAGGTGGTAAGTAGAAACAACGACCAGAGGCAGAGGACACCGTTCACACGGTCCCAGAACCCACGGAAACATCCGCTTAAGGGAAAACTTTAGGTCCTCGAATCGTGATATTTCTACTGAACATGTAGGTTGCTCACCTGCACATAATCCGACTCCTTTTAGAAGTAAGAGTTATTTTGTATCTCCAGCCAATCGCAATCACTTTATTGAGACATATTGCAGACTGGTTGAAAAATATGTTGTTGATCTCCTTAAGAACAAACAGGAGTACAAATCTTTCCATAATTTACCGAAGAATGAAAAACAAGCTTTGCTTGATTTACAATCTGATACGTCAGTCCTTACCCGCAGTGGCGGTTCTAGACCGTTTCAACTGGGGGGGCCAAGCTGGGGCCAGTTGTACTGTTAGAGGGGCCAAGCTGGGACCAGTTGTACTGTTAGAGGGGCCAAGCTGGGACCAGTTGTACTGTTAGAGGGACCAAGCTGGGACCAGTTGTACTGTTAGAGGGGCCAAGCTGGGACCAGTTGTACTGTTAGAGGGACCAAGCTGGGGCCAGTTGTACTGTTAGAGGGGCCAAGCTGGGACCAGTTGTACTGTTAGAGGGGCCAAGCTGGGCCAGTTGTACTGTTAGAGGGGCCAAGCTGGGACCAGTTGTACTGTTAGAGGGGCCAAGCTGGGACCAGTTGTACTGTTAGAGGGGCCAAGCTGGGACCAGTTGTACTGTTAGAGGGGCCAAGCTGGGACCAGTTGTACTGTTAGAGGGGCCAAGCTGGGACCAGTTGTACTGTTAGAGGGGCCAGTTGTACTGTTAGAGGGGCCAGTTGTACTGTTAGAGGGGCCAGTTGTACTGTTAGAGGGGCCAGTTACATTAGACGTTATTGTTGTCATATCGTTTTCTTCACTGTATTAGCAGGCAAAAGACCATGTTCATAATCATCATCGTTGCCACTGTCTAATAACGGATGGGAAAAAAAGAACGATAGCAAAAATGTGTTAATGTAAAAATGATTTCATACTCCACATTTAGGGCCCCCCCCCCCCCCCCCCCCCCCCCCCAGAACCACTAGTGCTTACCCTCCCTGCTGATAAGGGTGGGTCGGTTGGTCAATCCTTACCCTCCCTGCTGATAAGGGTGGGTCGGTTGGTCAATCCTTACCCTCCCTGCTGATAAGGGTGGGTCGGTTGGTCAATCCTTACCCTCCCTGCTGATAAGGGTGGGTCGGTTGTACAATCCGATACGTCAGTCCTAACCCTCCCTGCTGATAAGGGTGGGTCGGTTGGTCAGTCCTTACCCTCCCTGCTGATAAGGGTGGGTCGGTTGGTCAATCCGATACGTCAGTCCTTACCCTCCCTGCTGATAAGGGTGGGTCGGTTGGTCAATCCGATACGTCAGTCCTTACCCTCCCTGCTGATAAGGGTGGGTCGGTTGGTCAGTCCTTACCCTCCCTGCTGATAAGGGTGGGTTGGTTGGTCAATCCGATACGTCAGTCCTAACCTGTCGGTTGTACTCATGGATAGGACAGTTTATGTAAATGAGTGTCATAGACAACTCCTTTTACAAGAAACTCAGAAGTGACCCCACTGCCCAATTTCAGAACACAGTCTTTACGGTCCTAGATGGGTATTTAAGCAGTAACGGCCCCT
Source organism: Salmo trutta (assembly GCF_901001165.1). Taxonomy (NCBI): domain Eukaryota; kingdom Metazoa; phylum Chordata; class Actinopteri; order Salmoniformes; family Salmonidae; genus Salmo; species Salmo trutta. The sequence goes on from NC_042977.1 coordinate 49,614,953, forward strand.
ATTGTAGAGGGCATTGATGCAGTAACGGCCCCTATTGTAGAGGGCATTGATGCAGTATGGTCTCAGAACAGCTCCCCTCCTAAAGGACACCAGCAGTATGATCTCAGAACAGCTCCCCTCCTAAAGGACACCAGCAGTATGGTCTCAGAACAGCTCCCCTCCTAAAGGACACCAGCAGTATGGTCTCAGAACAGCTCCCCTCCTCCTAAAGGACACCAGCAGTATGGTCTCAGAACAGCTCCCCTCCTAAAGGACACCAGCAGTATGATCTCAGAACAGCTCCCCTCCTAAAGGACACCAGCAGTATGATTTCAGAACAGCTCCCCTCCTAAAGGACACCAGCAGTATGATCTCAGAACAGCTCCCCTCCTCCTAAAGGACACCAGCAGTATGATCTCAGAACAGCTCCCCTCCTCCTAAAGGACACCAGCAGTATGATCTCAGAACAGCTCCCCTCCTAAAGGACACCAGCAGTATGATCTCAGAACAGCTCCCCTCCTAAAGGACACCAGCAGTATGATCTCAGAACAGCTCCCCTCCTAAAGGACACCAGCAGAATGATCTCAGAACAGCTCCCCTCCTAAAGGACACCAGCAGTATGATCTCAGAACAGCTCCCCTCCTAAAGGACACCAGCAGTATGATCTCAGAACAGCTCCCCTCCTAAAGGACACCAGCAGTATGATCTCAGAACAGCTCCCCTCCTAAAGGACACCAGCAGTATGGTCTCAGAACAGCTCTCCTCCTAAAGGACACCAGCAGTATGATCTCAGAACAGCTCCCCTCCTAAAGGACACCAGCAGTATGGTCTCAGAACAGCTCCCCTCCTAAAGGACACCAGCAGTATGGTCTCAGAACAGCTCCCCTCCTAAAGGACACCAGCAGTATGATCTCAGAACAGCTCCCCTTCTAAAGGACACCAGCAGTATGATCTCAGAACAGCTCCCCTCCTAAAGGACACCAGCAGTATGATCTCAGAACAGCTCCCCTCCTAAAGGACACCAGCAGTATGATCTCAGAACAGCTCCCCTCCTAAAGGACACCAGCAGTATGATCTCAGAACAGCTCTCCTCCTAAAGGACACCAGCAGTATGATCTCAGAACAGCTCCCCTCCTAAAGGACACCAGCAGTATGGTCTCAGAACAGCTCCCCTCCTCCTAAAGGACACCAGCAGTATGATCTCAGAACAGCTCCCCTCCTAAAGGACACCAGCAGTATGGTCTCAGAACAACTCCCCTCCTTAAGGACACCAGCAGTATGATCTCAGAACAGCTCCCCTCCTAAAGGACACCAGCAGTATGATCTCAGAACAGCTCCCCTCCTCCTAAAGGACACCAGCAGTATGGTCTCAGAACAGCTCCCCTCCTAAAGGACACCAGCAGTATGATCTCAGAACAGCTCCCCTCCTAAAGGACACCAGCAGTATGGTCTCAGAACAGCTCCCCTCCTAAAGGACACCAGCAGTATGATCTCAGAACAGCTCTCCTCCTAAAGGACACCAGCAGTATGGTCTCAGAACAGCTCCCCTCCTAAAGGACACCAGCAGTATGATCTCAGAACAGCTCCCCTCCTAAAGGACACCAGCAGTATGGTCTCAGAACAGCTCCCCTCCTAAAGGACACCAGCAGTATGATCTCTATTATTGAATCCCTTGATCGTCTCCCTGGTGATACTTTTGTTAGTAGCTTTTGATATTGAGTCGTTATACACAAATATTCCACACGAGGGCGGTATTGAAGCTATGGAGCATTTTCTTCTGCAACGTGACCCAAATGAATTACCTTCCAGTGCTGCATTCTAACATTGGCTGAAATAGTATTCACACACACACACAACTATTTCATGTTTCTAAATTATATTTTTTTATTCAGACGAAGGGTACTGCTATGGGATTCCCCCCATGGCTCCTAACTATGCTAATTTGTATGTGGGTTACATGGAGAAACAGTCAGTTCTCAATCCTGGAGAAAATGTTTTTTTTGCCTTACATTATTATTTGGAAACGGTATATTGATGATATTTTTGTTCTGTGGAGGAGTGATGCAACACAGCTTCAGGCGTTTCCATGCTTTTCTTAACTCTTGTTCTGAGCACCTGAGATTTACTGTGCAATCTGACACACGTCAAATCAGTTTCCTTGATTTTCTGATTTTGTGTGAAGATAATGTTCTATACACTGATCTTTACAGGAAACCTACTGATCTTTACAGGAAACCTACTGATCTTTACAGGAAACCTACTGATCTTTACAGGAAACCTACTGATCTTTACAGGAAACCTACTGATCTTTACAGGAAACCTACTGATCGTAACAGGAAACCTACTGATCGTAACAGGAAACCTACTGATCGTAACAGGAAACCTACTGATCGTAACAGGAAACCTACTGATCTTTACAGGAAACCTACTGATCGTAACAGGAAACCTACTGATCTTTACAGGAAACCTACTGATCTTTACAGGAAACCTACTGATCTTTACAGGAAGCCTACTGATCTTTACAGGAAACCTACTGATCTTTACAGGAAACCTACTGATCGTAACAGGAAGCCTACTGATCGTAACAGGAAACCTACTGATCTTTACAGGAAACCTACTGATCTTTTACAGGAAACCTACTGATCGTAACAGGAAACCTACTGATCGTAACAGGAAACCTACTGATCTTTACAGGAAACCTACTGATCGTAACAGGAAACCTACTGATCTTTACAGGAAGCCTACTGATCGTAACAGGAAACCTACTGATCTTTACAGGAAACCTACTGATCGTAACAGGAAACCTACTGATCGTAACAGGAAACCTACTGATCTTTATAGGAAACCTACTGATCTTAACAGGAAACCTACTGATCTTTACAGGAAACCTACTGATCGTAACAGGAAACCTACTGATCTTTACAGGAAACCTACTGATCGTAACAGGAAACCTACTGATCGTAACAGGAAACCTACTGATCGTAACAGGAAACCTACTGATCTTTACAGGAAACCTACTGATCGTAACAGGAAACCTACTGATGTTTACAGGAAACCTACTGATCTTTACAGGAAACCTACTGATCTTTACAGGAAGCCTACTGATCTTTACAGGAAACCTACTGATCTTTACAGGAAACCTACTGATCGTAACAGGAAGCCTACTGATCGTAACAGGAAACCTACTGATCTTTACAGGAAACCTACTGATCTTTTACAGGAAACCTACTGATCGTAACAGGAAACCTACTGTTCGTAACAGGAAACCTACTGATCGTAACAGGAAACCTACTGATCTTTACAGGAAACCTACTGATCGTAACAGGAAACCTACTGATCTTTACAGGAAGCCTACTGATCGTAACAGGAAACCTACTGATCTTTACAGGAAACCTACTGATCGTAACAGGAAACCTACTGATCGTAACAGGAAACCTACTGATCTTTACAGGAAACCTACTGATCTTTACAGGAAACCTACTGATCGTAACAGGAAACCTACTGATCTTTACAGGAAACCTACTGATCTTTACAGGAAACCTACTGATCTTTACAGGAAACCTAGTGATCGTAACAGGAAGCCTACTGACCTTAACAGGAAACCTACTGATCGTAACAGGAAACCTACTGATCGTAACAGGAAGCCTACTGATCGTAACAGGAAACCTACTGATCTTAACAGGAAACCTACTGATCTTTACAGGAAACCTACTGATCTTAACAGGAAACCTACTGATCTTTACAGGAAACCTACTGATCGTAACAGGAAACCTACTGATCTTTACAGGAAACCTACTGATCTTTACAGGAAACCTACTGATCTTTACAGGAAACCTACTGATCTTTACAGGAAACCTAGTGATCGTAACAGGAAGCCTACTGACCTTAACAGGAAACCTACTGATCGTAACAGGAAACCTACTGATCGTAACAGGAAGCCTACTGATCGTAACAGGAAACCTACTGATCTTAACAGGAAACCTACTGATCTTTTACAGGAAACCTACTGATCCTTACAGGAAACCTACTGATCCTTACAGGAAACCTACTGATCGTAACAGGAAACCTACTGATCGTAACAGGAAACCTACTGATCTTTACAGGAAGCCTACTGATCTTTACAGGAAACCTACTGATCTTTACAGGAAACCTAGTGATCTTTACAGGAAACCTACTGATCGTAACAGGAAACCTACTGATCGTAACAGGAAACCTACTGATCTTTACAGGAAACCTAGTGATCTTTACAGGAAGCCTACTGATCTTTACAGGAAACCTACTGACCTTTACAGGAAACCTAGTGATCTTTACAGGAAACCTACTGATCTTTACAGGAAGCCTACTGATCTTTACAGGAAACCTACTGATCGTAACAGGAAACCTACTGATCTTTACAGGAAACCTACTGATCTTTACAGGAAACCTACTGATCGTAACAGGAAAACTACTGATCTTTACAGGAAACCTACTGATCTTTACAGGAAACCTACTGATCGTAACAGGAAACCTACTGATCTTTACAGGAAACCTACTGATCTTTACAGGAAGCCTACTGATCTTTACAGGAAACCTACTGATCGTAACAGGAAACCTAGTGATCTTTACAGGAAACCTACTGATCTTTACAGGAAGCCTACTGATCTTTACAGGAAACCTACTGATCGTAACAGGAAACCTACTGATCTTTACAGGAAACCTACTGATCTTTACAGGAAACCTACTGATCGTAACAGGAAACCTACTGATCTTTTACAGGAAACCTACTGATCGTAACAGTTGTTGAGGGCTTATAGATGTCAAAAACAATTTGCCCTACATCCAATTCTATCGAATCAAAATAATTTGCAGAAATATGGCTGAGACGCAACAAAAATTCAAGGAGAGGGGGGCGGGGTACAGAAATGGTCAGATTAATACGGCCAATGAGAAAATCCTAAATAAATCGAGAAATGATCACTTTCAAGGTCAGTTTCGCAAAAAGCAGCATTCTTGCGTTCTAACTACCTGCTATTCAAAGCCCTCTGAACAAGTTAAGGGAATCGTTCACAAACATCGGCACATTGTAAGATCCGATGACAGTATCGGTAATGTGTTTTCGGACCTTTCCCTTGGTCGTATTCTCGCGGGGAAGAAATCTCAGAGATCAACTGGTAAACTCTGATTTACCACCCCAAGATATCCCTACACAACATGTATTTGTGCTCCTACTGGATGGAAACTACCAAGTGCAATGGCTGTGCTCAATGCAATGGCACTTTATAAATGGAGATCCTTCAAACACCCCCAAACAGGGAAACAGATCCCAATCAAAGGTGTTATTACGTGCTTCACTAAGGCAGTTATTTATCTTATAACTTGTCCTTGTGGTAAATAATGATGTGGGTAAAAACGAATCTCGGATCATCATTAGGTGCAAAAAGTCGACGTACCCAGTTGCAGCCCACTTTCTGGAAGCGAACCACCCCATGTCGTCTCTACGTTATATTGGCATCGAACAGGAGAGGAAGTGACCTCGACAATTTATTGTTTAAACGAGCTGCTGCCTGGATCTTTCATTTAAAGACCCTTGCTCCCTTCGGTCTCAACATAGACTTTGATCTGAAGCCATTTCTGTGATTATTGTGATTTTTGCTATTCATTGTAAATGTTCGTAGGCTTATGTAGACAAATTGTATCTTTGATCGTATGCTATCCATTCACGTTTCTGCAGAAATGACTCATTTTGACAGGTGCGCTACATGGTAAATCAAAACGCATAACATCCTAGCCATCAGTTTCCGTGAGACCCAACACACAGTTATTCTGATCAACAGATACATTTAAAACATTATAATAATAATCTAAACAAGTCTACTTCTCGTGATTTTCACAGATTTAACTTTCCCATAGAGGAAGAGGTGAAGCGAAAAAGGGTTTTATAAGGATGGGCCTAAACAGGTGTTCTACTCAGCTAGCCAGCACCTCTCCTAAACAGGTGTTCTACTCTGCTAGCCAGCACCTCTCCTAAACAGGTGTTCTACTCCGCTAGCCAGCACCTCTCCTGAACAGGTGTTCTACTCTGTTAGCCAGCACCTCTCCTAAACAGGTGTTCTACTCTGCTAGCCAGCACCTCACCTAACCAGGTGTTCTACTCTGCTAGCCAGCACCTCTCCTAAACAGGTGTTCTACTCTGCTAGCCAGCACCTCTCCTAAACAGGTGTTCTACTCTGCTAGCCAGCACCTCGACTAAACAGGTGTTCTACTCTGCTAGCCAGCACCTCTCCTAAACAGGTGTTCTACTCCGCTAGCCAGCACCTCTCCTAAACAGGTGTTCTACTCCGCTAGCCAGCACCTCTCCTAAACAGGTGTTCTACTCTGCTAGCCAGCACCTCTCCTAAACAGGTGTTCTACTCCGCTAGCACCTCTCCTGAACAGGTGTTCTACTCTGCTAGCCAGCACCTCTCCTAAACAGGTGTTCTACTCTGCTAGCCAGCACCTCTCCTAAACAGGTGTTCTACTCTGCTAGCCAGCACCTCTCCTCAACAGGTGTTCTACTCTGCTAGCCAGCACCTCTCCTAAACAGGTGTTCTACTCTGCTAGCCAGCACCTCGACTAAACAGGTGTTCTACTCTGCTAGCCAGCACCTCTCCTAAACAGGTGTTCTACTCTGCTAGCCAGCACCTCTCCTAAACAGGTGTTCTACTCTGCTAGCCAGCACCTCTCCTAAACAGGTGTTCTACTCTGCTAGCCAGCACCTCTCCTAAACAGGTGTTCTACTCTGCTAGCCAGCACCTCTCCTAAACAGGTGTTCTACTCTGCTAGCCAGCACCTCTCCTAAACAGGTGTTCTACTCTGCTAGCCAGCACCTCTCCTAAACAGGTGTTCTACTCTGCTAGCCAGCACCTCGACTAAACAGGTGTTCTACTCTGCTAGCCAGCACCTCTCCTAAACAGGTGTTCTACTCTGCTAGCCAGCACCTCGACTAAACAGGTGTTCTACTCTGCTAGCCAGCACCTCGACTAAACAGGTGTTCTACTCTGCTAGCACCTCGACTAAACAGGTGTTCTACTCTGCTAGCCAGCACCTCTCCTAAACAGGTGTTCTACTCTGCTAGCCAGCACCTCGACTAAACAGGTGTTCTACTCTGCTAGCACCTCGACTAAACAGGTGTTCTACTCTGCTAGCCAGCACCTCTCCTAAACAGGTGTTCTACTCTGCTAGCCAGCACCTCTCCTAAACAGGTGTTCTACTCTGCTAGCCAGCACCTCTCCTAAACAGGTGTTCTACTCTGCTAGCCAGCACCTCTCCTAAACAGGTGTTCTACTCTGCTAGCCAGCACCTCTCCTAAACAGGTGTTCTACTCTGCTAGCCAGCACCTCGACTAAACAGGTGTTCTACTCTGCTAGCCAGCACCTCGACTAAACAGGTGTTCTACTCTGCTAGCCAGCACCTCTCCTAAACAGGTGTTCTACTCTGCTAGCCAGCACCTCTCCTAAACAGGTGTTCTACTCTGCTAGCCAGCACCTCTCCTAAACAGGTGTTCTACTCTGCTAGCCAGCACCTCTCCTAAACAGGTGTTCTACTCCGCTAGCCAGCACCTCTCCTAAACAGGTGTTCTACTCTGCTAGCCAGCACCTCTCCTAAACAGGTGTTTTACTCCGCTAGCCAGCACCTCTCCTAAACAGGTGTTCTACTCTGCTAGCCAGCACCTCTCCTAAACAGGTGTTCTACTCTGTTAGCCAGCACCTCTCCTAAACAGGTGTTCTACTCTGCTAGCCAGCACCTCTCCTAAACAGGTGTTCTACTCTGCTAGCCAGCACCTCTCCTAAACAGGTGTTCTACTCTGCTAGCCAGCACCTCGACTAAACAGGTGTTCTACTCTGCTAGCCAGCACCTCGACTAAACAGGTGTGCGTTTCTTTCACCTCCATAAGTAAGACACCTGGCAACTTTGAGAAAAAAACACTTTACACTTGAGTCCTGCCCGTCGTTGACACACCTATCTGCCTTCTCATTGGCTAGAATGTTCCCACCTGATCTTACCTCCCCTGGACTGTCTTCCATTTAAAATATATATATATATTTTCCATTGTTTAGTGCAACCCCTTAAACATCTGGTCAATAGAATGGATCATTTGTGACTTTACCCATTGCTTTCTCCACCAACTTTGATATTTCACATGGATCCACTAAATTGGACACATCTTGTTTCCCCCCCCCCCCCCAAAAACACATTCCAACTAGATATATCTGCAGCAGTAGACACATTTTCCACAACAAATGTTGCTCTTTTTTCTATTCTTTTGGACAAAAGTCCATTCATACCATAGAGATAGATTGAGGACTTACATTTGTAGCTGTCATTACAACGTCTGCTACAGCATGGGCAGGGCCATTTAGGCCATCTCCATTTTAGAGTAGTAAAAATGTCTTCTTTACGATTGGCTGATCTGGTCCTGACGACCCAGTTGGATTCCAACAGGGTCACCAAGAGGGATCAGCCAATGAAGTTGGACGGACCACCCAGTTTACCACATAAAAAAATGGTGGAAGCACTCAATGGCGGTGTCCGTGCTAAAACGGCCTTTTAGCCACTAGAGGCCTCTATCATTCTCTATGTTTCAGCTTTATTTCCACCGCCATCAGATTCAAGCTCCATCTCTGCTTCCGTTATCGTCATCCTTCTCGCTCATCTCCGGAGAATGGTAGTCAAAGACACTCCTGAACTTTGATATTTTCATTTCCAGGGTCTCTATTCAATCTTTACGACTGAGGCGTTACAGATAATGCGCTAGAGAATTAAGGTCATTTCCTAGTATGCAGACATCTACAGCGTTTACCGTGAACGAAGTCTCCGCTAAATTTGGGAACGTTGACTTTAAATTTAAATGATGAATTTCCTCCATACAGATTGAAATAGAGCCCTTAACCCTCCCACTCGGAGGGGAGCCTGCTCCTTATTGGTCACAACACACCTCAAGTCAATACAAATCCACCAGATGTTGTCCAGCTGTAAGAGGCGAGGCTATCCCCTTTAAAATGCCCCTACCTGCAGTCGGTAGTCGTCTTTCACCAGGCTGGAGACGAACTCAACACATCAGAGAGTTAACTAACACCAACCCCGTTGGATGCAGAATTTTCTACGGTTCAGCTGAAGGCCATTTAAACTTACTCCAGCCTCAAGGAGGACACTGAATATGTAATGTTCCTACACCCATCAGACAATTCCCTACAAATCATTCTCAACTTCAGAAAAAACAGAGTATGGGGAAACAGGAATATTAACCAAGGCCTGGAAACACAATGTAGCTGTCCCCATAGCGAAACCAGAGACAGATCAATGAGATGTCTAACCAGGTACTGATGAGGCCTGGAAACACAGTGTAGCTGTCCCCATAGCGAAACCAGAGAAAGATCCATCACTTACAATCGCTTACCGACCAAGTATCCTTTTCACCAGGAAGAGCATTCCACTGGACGTGTACCTGTCATTACATATGGGTGTGGTTTCAGACTTATATGGAACAAATAATACTATGGTGTAGAAAAAAATCTCAAAACGCAATGAGATGTCTAACCAGGTGCTGATGAGGGGCAATGAGATGTCTAACCAGGTACTGATGAGGGGCAATGAGATGTCTAACCAGGTACTGATGAGGGGGGGCAATGAGATGTCTAACCAGGTACTGATGGGGGGGGCAATGAGATGTCTAATCAGGTACTGAGGGGGGGGGCAATGAGATGTCTAACCAGGTACTGATGAGGGGGGGCAATGAGATGTCTAACCAGGTACTGATGAGGGGGGGCAATGAGATGTCTAACCAGGTACTGAGGGGGGGGCAATGAGATGTCTAACCAGGTACTGAGGGGGGGGGGGGGCAATGAGATGTCTAACCAGGTACTGATGAGGGGGGGCAATGAGATGTCTAACCAGGTACTGATGAGGGGGCAATGAGATGTCTAACCAGGAGGGGCAATGAGATGTCTAACCAGGTACTGATGAGGGGGGGCAATGAGATGTCTAACCAGGTACTGATGAGGGGGGGCAATGAGATGTCTAACCAGGTACTGATGAGGGGCAATGAGATGTCTAACCAGGAGGGGCAATGAGATGTCTAACCAGGTACTGATGAGGGCAATGAGATGTCTAACCAGGTACTGATGAGGGGCAATGAGATGTCTAACCAGGTACTGATGAGGGGCAATGAGATGTCTAGAAAATAAGGGAAAGCCGCACACTCTAAGAGCTCAGATGCAAAAATGTAATAACCAACGTTTCGACAGCGAAGCTGTCTTCATCAGGGTATCATCACAAACACTGCGAGATGAGTCATTTATATAGTGTCAAGAGACACACAGGTGTTTGTAATCATGGCCAAGTGTGGCCTAATATCATTGGTTAACTCAAATATTTTTAAAAAATGGCATACAAAGAACATACAAAAAGACAAACAAATGGATAACATATGATCATAGCATTTGTAGTCTAAAATGTATCTAACAAACAATTACAATGGCAAAATCACAATAATGGCTTCAGATCAAAGTCTATGTTGAGACCGAAGGGAGCAAAGGTCTTTAAATGAAAGATCCAGGCAGCAGCTCGTTTTAACAATAAATGATCAAGGTCATCCCCTACCAGTCATCCCCTACTCTAGCCTGGTAGTACAGAATCTAATACACCTCCATAGTCCCAGACTCTAGCCTGGTAGGTAGGTGGCAGTAATTTACCTGATTCTAGTACGCACAATTTGTGCAACACGGAGTATTTTAGTTTTTTTACCCTTTATTTATCACGTGCCTCTGTTTAATAGTAATGTTGTGTTTCTGTGTGTACCCAGACATCTTCTGTTTTATAGTAACATTGGGTTTGTTTGTACCCAGACATCACCATCTTTCATCACCTGTCAGCTTTGCCATTTGAAGCCTACAAAAGATCAACAAAGCTGTTCTTTCCTGAACCAAAACAGAAAAACACAACATGTAAAGTGTTGGTCCCATGTTTCATACAGCACAAAAAGCTTATTTCTCTCCAGTTTTGTTAACATCCCTCCTTTACCAAGATAATCCATCCACCTGACAGGTGTGGCATATCAAGAAACTGATTAAACAGCATGATCATTACACAGGTGCACCTTGTGCTGGGGACAATAAAAGGCCACTAAAATGTGCCGTTTCATATCACAACACAATGCTACAGATATCCCAAGTTGAGGGAGCGTGCAACTGGCATGCTGACTACAGAGCTGTTTGTAGAGAATTTAATGTTAATTTCTCTACCATAAGCCACCGTCATTTTAGAGAATTTGGCAGTATGTTCAACCAGCCTCACAACCGCAGACCACGTGTATGGCGTCGTGTGGGCGAGCGGTTTTGCTGATGTCAACATTGTCAGAGTCCCATGGTGGCGGTGGGGTTATGGTATGGGCAAGCATAAGCTATGGACAATGAACACAATTGCATTTTAAATCGATGGCAATTTGAATGCACAGAGATACCCTGAAGAGATCCTGAGGCCCATTGTCGTGCCATTCATCCACCTCCATCACCTCATGTTTCAGCATGATTATGCACAGTCCCATGTCTCAAGGATCTGTACACAATTCCTGGAAGCTGAAAATGTCCCAGTTCTTCCGTGGCCTGTATACTCACCAGACATGTCACCCATTGAGCATGTTTGGGATGCTCTGGATCAACGTGTACAACAGCGTGTTCCAGGTCCCGCCAATATCCAGCGACTTCACACAGCCATTGAAGAGGAGTGGGACAACATTCCACAGGCCACAATCAGCAGCCTGATCAACTCTATGTGAAGGAGATGTGTCGCGCTGCATGAGGAAAATGGTGGACACACCAGATACGGACTGGTTTTCTGATCCATGCCCCTACTTATAAAATATATCTGTGACCAACAGAAGTACATCTATATTCCCAGTCATGTGAAATCCATAGATTAGGACCTAATTAATTGATTTCAATTGACTGATATGAACTGTAACTCAGTAAAATCTTAGAAATTGTTGCATGTTGCATTTATTTTTGTTCAGTAAAAATAAAGGACCAAAAGACAATGCACTCTCTCCCTCGTGTTCTTAGACAATCCAACTCCCATCCACTCGCCTACAGAATAAGCTATTTTCACTTTGTATTAAAACTCATTTTCATTGTTATGTTTTGATAGGAAAATGTAGATTGATAGGAGTCCATTGTCATCATCAGTTTGATAATATGCATAGATAACGCGACAACAACAGACAGTACAAGGTCATACAAGCCGTTTATAAAGTAGGTCTGTCACCACCACCTAGTGGCCAAATGTCATTGTCACGTAGATCTATAAAGACCACATTATATACAAAATCTCCACACCAAAAATACCAGCCTGGTCTCAGACTAGACGTAACATAGTATATGTAAATCCGGGACACTCAAGTTAGTATTATATGTTACGTTTTGGTATGGTTACATAAGACGGATCGTTACTTAAGGCAAAAAACAAAAGTAGGGTGGTTGATCAGGGTAAATGGCTGGGCATATAACGCAAACATCTAGTAACCCAAAGGTTGTGAGTCAATCTCATCCTAGACAACGTTAGCAACTGCTTTCTAACTATTTAGCATGTTAGCTAACCCTAAGCCTTTCAGCTAAACCTTGCCCTAACCGCTAGGCTAGCTAACATTAGCCACCTAGCTAGAATGTAACATATCGTTTATTTAGCAAATTCATAACATATAATACGACTCGTAACATATAAAAAAATGGGTGATGGACATCCACAAATTAATACATACCATACGAAACATATACTAAATTGTGCATCTCGGATTTACGTATAGAATAATACAAAATGACCTGACACCAGGTTGAAAATACAATTTAAAAAAATATTTATTTATTAAGTTTTCAGCTTTTTTTTCCCACCATCTTTTTTCTTCTTGGGTGAAGCACCTTCCTCTTGGACCACTTCTACAGTCGAGATCCTGACCCTCTTCCTCTTCCTCTCAAGCTCCAGTACATCCTTGGCGTCTGTTGGGGATGAAGGAAAACAACCACATGATATTGTCATGCTATATTGTCAAAAAGAAAAATGCATTTAAAAGCACTAAAATATTTTTTTGTACATCACTTTCTATAAAAAAAAGAGACCTTAATGTTAAGGCTAGCAGGGCTCCTCCACCCAGTAGGACCAAGCCATATTAAGGCTAGCAGGGCTCCTCCACCCAGTAGGACCGAGCCATATTAAGGCTAGCAGGGCTCCTCCACCCAGTAGGACCGAGCCATATTAAGGCTAGCAGGGCTCCTCCACCCAGTAGGACCGAGCCATATTAAGACTAGCAGGGCTCCTCCACCCAGTAGGACCGAGCCATATTAAGGCTAGCAGGGCTCCTCCACCCAGTAGGACCAAGCCATATTAAGACTAGCAGGGCTCCTCCACCCAGTAGGACCGAGCCATATTAAGGCTAGCAGGGCTCCTCCACCCAGTAGGACCAAGCCATATTAAGACTAGCAGGGCTCCTCCACCCAGTAGGACCGAGCCATATTAAGGCTAGCAGGGCTCCTCCACCCAGTAGGACCGAGCCATATTAAGGCTAGCAGGGCTCCTCCACCCAGTAGGACCAAGCCATATTAAGACTAGCAGGGCTCCTCCACCCAGTAGGACCGAGCCATATTAAGGCTAGCAGGGCTCCTCCACCCAAGCCATATTAAGGCTAGCAGGGCTCCTCCACCCAGTAGGACCGAGCCATATTAAGGCTAGCAGGGCTCCTCCACCCAGTAGGACCGAGCCATATTAAGGCTAGCAGGGCTCCTCCACCCAGTAGGACCAAGCCATATTAAGGCTAGCAGGGCTCCTCCACCCAGTAGACTGGGTTCTATGGGGTGTGCATCCAATGCGTATCTTAGACACATGGGCTCTGATACTTTTTAGTTTGAAATGAGTCGGTGTGATTAACACATTTATTTTCATTCTAAATTAAAATGTGCTGCTGATGGAGATCATGAACTGGACCCCGCCCCCCGAGCTGGACCCCGCCCCCCGAGCTGGACCCCGCCCCCCGAGCTGGACCCCGCCCCCCGAGCTGGACCCGTCTCTCTCTGTGTAAATTATGTATATGGTGTACAGTGCCTTCAGAAAGTATTCACACGAATGGATTAAAATTAATAAAATTAAGATTTTGTGCTACTGGCTTTCACAGAATACCACACGTCAAAGTGGAATTATGTTAAAGACATTTTTACAAATTAATAAAAAATGAAAATCTGAAATCTCTTGAGTCAATAATTATTCAACCCCTTTGTTATGGCAAGGAGCCTAAATAAATTCAGGAGTAGAAATCTGCTTTAGTCACATACGTTGTTATTTGATTTAACTAGGCAAATCAGTTAAGAACAAATTCTTATTTACAATGACGGCCTACACCGGCCAAACCCAGACGACGCTGGGCCAACTGTGGACGAGTCTTTTATCAGTTTGAGTCGCAGCCCGCGTCATGGAAAGAGGTGTTCTTACGGTTTTGTACACGTTGCACATTGGAGTTGCTTACCAAGACGACACTGAATGTTCCTGAGTGACAGTTTTGACATAAATTGGCTTATAAATCTACGGCAAGACTTGAAAATAGCTGTGAAGCAATGATCAACAACCAACTTGAATTAGACAGTCCAGTACCGTGAGAGGTGGTAGGTTCCGTTTTGACCTCCGGGAGAGGCTCCTGTAGAGTGGTGGGCTTCCACACGGCCAGACAGGTTAACCTAGCTGTTGTATTCACCTTCCCCAGGAGGACCGGAGGCTCCAAGGACTGGAACACAACAGACAACCACCGGATCACATACAAAGAGAACACACAGTAATTAGTGCCGTCGTGGTCAACTCTTGGAATCGTCACGGTTACTTAAGACTAGCGGCGGCGACAGACAACAATGACTATAGATGACGTCACTGACGAATAATACAATGACGTCGTCATTAGAGCAACGTTAATGTTCTTCAACCCTGGAAACCCCCTTTCTAGTCCTACCAGAGACGGTGTGTAAATGCTTGGTCTCGTCCTACCAGAGATGGTGTATAAATGCTTGGTCTCGTCCTACCAGAGACGGTGTATAAATGCTTGGTCTAGTCCTACCAGAGACAGTGTATAAATGCTTGGTCTCGTCCTACCAGAGACGGTGTATAAATGCTTGGTCTAGTCCTACCAGAGATGGTGTATAAATGCTTGGTCTCGTCCTACCAGAGACGGTGTATAAATGCTTGGTCTCGTCCTACCAGAGACGGTGTGTAAATGCTTGGTCTAGTCCTACCAGAGACGGTGTGTAAATGCTTGGTCTAGTCCTACCAGAGATGGTGTATAAATGCTTGGTCTCGTCCTACCAGAGACGGTGTATAAATGCTTGGTCTAGTCCTACCAGAGACGGTGTATAAATGCTTGGTCTAGTCCTACCAGAGACGGTGTATAAATGCTTGGTCTCGTCCTACCAGAGACGGTGTATAAATGCTTGGTCTCGTCCTACCAGAGACGGTGTGTAAATGCTTGGTCTAGTCCTACCAGAGACGGTGTGTAAATGCTTGGTCTAGTCCTACCAGAGACGGTGTGTAAATGCTTGGTCTAGTCCTACCAGAGACGGTGTGTAAATGCTTGGTCTAGTCCTACCAGAGACGGTGTATAAATACTTGGTCTAGTCCTACCAGAGACGGTGTATAAATGCTTGGTCTCGTCCTACCAGAGACGGTGTATAAATGCTTGGTCTCGTCCTACCAGAGACGGTGTATAAATGCTTGGTCTAGTCCTACCAGAGACGGTGTATAAATGCTTGGTCTCGTCCTACCAGAGACAGTGTATAAATGCTTGGTCTCGTCCTACCAGAGACGGTGTGTAAATACTTGGTCTAGTCCTACCAGAGACGGTGTATAAATGCTTGGTCTCGTCCTACCAGAGACAGTGTATAAATGCTTGGTCTAGTCCTACCAGAGACGGTGTGTAAATGCTTGGTCTCGTCCTACCAGAGACAGTGTATAAATACTTGGTCTAGTCCTACCAGAGACGGTGTATAAATGCTTGGTCTCGTCCTACCAGAGACGGTGTATAAATGCTTGGTCTCGTCCTACCAGAGACGGTGTATAAATGCTTGGTCTAGTCCTACCAGAGACGGTGTATAAATGCTTGGTCTCGTCCTACCAGAGACAGTGTATAAATGCTTGGTCTAGTCCTACCAGAGACGGTGTGTAAATGCTTGGTCTAGTCCTACCAGAGACGGTGTATAAATGCTTGGTCTAGTCCTACCAGAGACGGTGTATAAATGCTTGGTCTCGTCCTACCAGAGACGGTGTATAAATGCTTGGTCTCGTCCTACCAGAGACGGTGTATAAATGCTTGGTCTAGTCCTACCAGAGACGGTGTATAAATGCTTGGTCTAGTCCTACAGGGCTCTCGTGGAAGACCCCTTGGTCTCAATGGGACACCCCTGCCTAAATAAAATACAAATTCCACCGAAAGGCCATTGAGGGCCACAGTGAACGACAGCCGAGGACAGGTAGACAGGTGGTACATACCTCAAGGTTAAGTTTCCACATTTTGATGAAGCCATCGTTTGATGCTGTCACCAGAACACAGAAGTCCTCCATGGTGAAACTGTCCACTGATTTCACCCTGCCAGGAGGTAAAAGACAATATTCTTCACAACTTTTCACAAAAATGCCAAGAAAACATCCAAGAATTCTATTAAAATCATACAATTAGTGTACATAAAATGATTACAGGAAGGAAAGGAGCGAAACTATAGATTATTCAATTCTACGTACCTGGTTTCATGAGCCTCAAACTCACAGAGCACCTTCTGAGTGTTGAGGTCACACAGCCTGACCGTCTCGTCGTCCCCGGCTACGGCCAGGATGGAATTCTGATGACAAACAAACCAGTCACTCCATACAGAGGGATAAGAACATTTAAAACGGCTACTTGCAGAAGGATAAAGGTTGCTTCCCTTCTCAAATCTCATATTCATCCATCCGTTTTCTTTACTGTTCTGCGTGTATGTGTGTTCTACTGTGCATTTACCTAGAGTGTAGTGTAGTGCAGTGTGTATCAAGTCCAGTGACCACCATTAACCTGCATCTTGACTGTCACAAATATACCATGTGTATTAAGCATTACTCTTAATATTGCTCACCATTGTGTTGATCATCCTGAACTAAATGTAAAACTTTAGTGATCTTACATTATCCTTTAAGCCCCAGAACCCCAGCCTTCTCGGTAAGAGCCCCAGAACCCCAGCCTTCTCGGTAAGAGCCCCAGAACCCCAGCCTTCTCAGTAAGAGCCCCAGAACCCCAGCCTTCTCAGTAAGAGCCCCAGAACCCCAGCCTTCTCAGTAAGAGCCCCAGAACCCCAGCCTTCTCGGTAAGAGCCCCAGAACCCCAGCCTTCTCGATAAGAGCCCCAGAACCCCAGCCTTCTCGATAAGAGCCCCAGAACCCCAGCCTTCTCGATAAGAGCCCCAGAACCCCAGCCTTCTCGGTAAGAGCCCCAGAACCCCAGCCTTCTCGGTTAGAGCCCCAGCCTTCTCGGTTAGAGCCCCAGAACCCCAGCCTTCTCGGTAAGAGCCCCAGAACCCCAGCCTTCTTGGTTAGAGCCCAGAACCCCAGCCTTCTCGGTTAGGGGTGGAACAAAGATCTGCACATTCCCATGACCCTAGAGTTGGAGACCAGAACCCCAGCCTTCTCGGTTAGAGCCCAGAACTCACAGTGAGGAACTTGATGGATGAAATCCTCTTGGGGTTGATGATGGTTGATGTCAGAGTCGCTGTTTCCAGGTTATAAACGTCCACCTTGTCGCTGACCACTACCACATACTTATCCCCCTCAGGAGACCACTTCACTATCACCGCATCTAGGGGAGAGAGAGTTAGAGTTAAAGATAAAAAAAAAATAGCCATGATTATTTTACAAATACAAAAATGTGTCAAATACTGAAGCATGTGTAAAGGTCAGATGGAGCGATATCTTACTCTGTTTTATGTTTTTGATGAAAGCCGATCTTCCGTCGATTAGATTCCACGTTCTGCAACAACAACAAAAAACTGTCAGTCAACTTTAGTTCCTAGAGAATGTTTTGAAACACCTACAACAAGAACCAAAATGTCCTCAAAACAGAAAGCCAACCTGAGTGTCTTGTCTGTGCCGACAGTCAGGGCCAGTTTCCCTGAGGGATGGACGGACAGTGACGTAACTTGACCTCTTGAGGAGAAGAAATAAAACATGTACGTTAGTGCTGGGGTGGAACAAAGATCTGCACATTCCCATGACCCTAGAGTTGGAGACCATAATGGATCAACGTGTAAATCCTGTTAGTCAGTAGGTTTCCATCCAATTTTCATGCAATAGTATCTGCATTATAAATACACTGAACTAGAATATAAAACGCAACATGTAAAGTGTTGGTTCCATGTTTCATGATGAAATAAAAGATCCCAGAAATGTTCCATACAGCACAAAAAAGCTTATTTCTCTCAAATTTTATACACAATTTTTTTTACATCCCTGTTAGTAAACATTTATCCTTTGCCAAGATAATCCATCCACCTGACAGGTGTGGCATATTAAGAAGCTGATTAAACAGCATGATCATTACACAGGTGCACCTTGTGCTGGGGACAATAAAAGGGTATTCTAAAATGTGCAGTTTTGTCACACAACACAATGGCAACAGATGTTTTGAGGGAGCATGTAATTGTCATGCTGACTGCAGGAATGTCCACCAGAGCTGTTGCCAGATAATTGAATAGTAATTTCTCTACTGTAAGCCGCCTCCAACGTTGTTTTAGAGTATTTGGCAGTACGTCCAGCCGGCCTCACAACCGCAGACCACGTGTATGGCGTCGTGTGGATTAGCGGTTTGCTGATGTCAACGTTGTGAACAGACTGCCCCATGGTGGTGATGGGGTTATGGTATGGGCAAGCATAAGCTACGGACAAACACAATTGCATTTTAAATCGACGGCAATTTGAATGCTCAGAGATACCGTGATGAGATCCTGAGGCCCATTGTCGTGCCATTCATCCGCCGCCATCACCTCATGTTTCAGCATGATAAGGTACAGCCCCACATCACAAGGATCGGTACACAATTCCTGGAAGCTAAAAATGTCCCAGTTCTTCCATGGCCTGCCTACTCACCAGACATGTCACCCATTTAGCATGTTTGGGATGCTCTGGATCAACGTGCACAACAGCGTGTTCCAGGTCCTGCCAATATCCAGCGACTTGACACAGTCATTGAAGAGGAGTGGGACAACATTCCACAGGCCACAATCAACAGCCTGATCAACTCTATGTGAAGGAGATGTGTCGCGCTGCATGAGGCAAATGGTCACACCAGATACGGACTGGTTTTCTGATCCACGCCCCTACCTTTCTTTTTAAGGTATCTGTGACCAACAGATGCGTATCTGTATTCCCAGTCATGTGAAATCCATAGATTAATTTCTTTCAATTGACTGCTTTCCTTATATGAACTGTAACTCAGTAAAATATTTGAAATTGTGGCATGTTGCGTTTATATTTCTGTTCAGTATAAATTGGCATTTCCTCACAAGAGGTGTGCTTCCATCAAACTGACTTGGTGCACATAAAAAAAAAGCACAGAAATAATTTTCATGTACTGACTAAAAAAAACATGAGTTTAATACGTTTCCATTGCATTTTCCACAAACGGTTGTGATAAATGGCAAACTTGACCAATGTGGTTTTCACGCATGGTCTCTAGACAACAATTTGCTTGTTCATTTGACACTGGTTAGGTTATATGATGAGATGGACAAGATTACCTGGCAGCTAAACACCGATCATCATGTCACTCGTGTACAAACAAAGACCCTCTATATTTACTGGAAAGGAGCATCAAGCCCATCGTCGTCGCTCACCGCCCTGTAGCCTCACACTGGGCCTGCTCTTCCAAGTCGCAGTGGGAGGACCACACGACATACCACCGGCTGACTGCTGCACATTTACCTCCACATGATGGTTATTCGATCAACAATTGCGCAAAAAATAGTTTCCACCGCAATTCTTCACATAATTAAATTGTACTGATACACAACAAAAAAAAAGATCCCACCAACTCGAACAAACAAAATTGTCTGTCAATATTTATCAAATTGGATTGACACTCCATGTTTCCAGCCTACCAGATGGGCTAAATGCCTTTTGTGCTCGCTTTGAGGGAAGCAACACTAAAGCATATATGAGAGCACCAGCTGTTCCGGACGACTGTGTGATCACGCTCGCCGTAGCTTTTAAACAGATCAACTTTCACAAGGCCACGGTACAGGACGGATTACCAGAACGTTACTCAGAGCATGCGCGGACCAACTGGCAAGTGTCTTCACTGACATTTTCAACCTCTCCCTGACTGAGTCTGTAATACCTACATGTTTCAAGCAGACCACCACAGTCCCTTTGCCCAAGAACACTAAGGTGACCTGCCTAAATGACTACCGACCCGTAGCACTCAGTAGCCATGAAGTGCTTTGAAAGGCTGGTTATGGTTCACATCAACACCATCATCCCGGAAAACCTAGACCCACTCCAATTCACATACCGCCCAAACAGATCCACAGCTAAGGACACTGGGACTAAACACCCCCTGCAACTGTACATCCTGACAGTTTCGCGTTCCTTGATGTCCACATCACCAACAAACTATCACGGTCATAACACACCAAGAAAGTCGTGAAGAGGCCATGACAACACCTTTTCCCCCCTCAGGAGGCTGAAAAGATTTGGCATGGGTCCCCAGATGTTCAAAAAGTTCTAGAGCTGCACCATCGAGAGCATCCTGACCGGTTGCATCACCTCCTGGTATGGCAACTGCTCGGCATCTGACCATAAGGCGTTACAGAGGGTAGTGTGTACGGCCCAGTACATCGCTGGGGCTAAGCTGCCTAACATCCAGGACCTCTATACCAGGCGGTGTCAGACTCCAGTCACCCAAGTCAAGTTATAGACTGTTCCCTCTGCTACCGCTAAGGCAAACGGTACCGGAGCTTCAAGTCTAGGTCCAAAAGGCTCCTTAACAGCTTCTACCCCCACAAGCTATAAGACTGCTAAATAATTAATCAAATGGCCAGCGGACTTTTTGCATTGACAATTAACCCCCTTTGTTTTTACACTTCTGCCATTTATTATCTATGCATAGTCACTCTAGCCCTACCTACATGTACAAATGACCTCGACTAACCTGTACACCTGCACATAGCCTCGTTATTTTATTGTGTTACTTTTGTTTATTTAGTTAATAACCAAGTGCACTGTTGGTTAAGGGCTTGTCTACACAGACCTGTTGTATTACGGCCCATGTGACAAATAAAATATCATTTGACTTGTGATTATTATTTATTTTATATGTCATGACTTTACACACATGAAAAAAAGGAAAAAAAGGAAACGTGCTTAGTTTGACAATATATTGTGAATCATGTGTCAGTGGGGCTGCAAAATTCCTGTAACTTTCCCAAAACTCAGAGGTTTTCCAGAAATCCCAGTTGGAAGATTCCAAGCAGACATCCGCAATCTTCCAACCAGGATTTCTGGAAAACCTAAGCACTTTTGGGAGTTACCAGAATTTTGCAACCCTAATCATTATTGACAGAGTGACAACTTACTTGTGTGCTCTGATGGACTTAAGACACTCCCAGTTCCTGGTGCTCCAAACACACAGCAGCCCGTCCTGTCCTCCACTCAGCAGGTGGGAGGTGCCATAGAACTCCAGACAGGAAATGGTACCTGAACAACGATCAAAACAACGAAACGTGGCGGTCAGGGGTACTAAAATCTTCTTACAGCAGCCACAACAACTTAGGGTGACAATATTTCAACCGATATTAGTAGCTTACCATGCCTAAAGACCACAGGCCACGCAATAATGTTGTTGACCATGTCAGTGACTTAATCATGTCGAAGGAATAGACAGTCAAAACGTAGCCATTGCAGTCATAAATGAATGGTGGATGAAATTAGTGAGGTATCTTCAAGATTGTCAGATTGGGACCCGATTGTTGCTGTAGCAGGTGAGATTCTGCAGCTCTCAAAACCTAAACATCAGTAGAATGAATTCCAAAAAGTGGTTTTCCAGAACTTACCGTCACGATGCAGCAACATTTCTCTATGCTCTTTCACTTACAAAAATGTTTTTCCCCTATTGGAGTAAATGGTTTCCATTGCTAAACGTTTTGATACAGTGTTCGACTAATGAATACACCCGACGCAGCAGAGCTCCACGTTCTATCCCTCTTCTTCATGTCATATCTCTTACTGTTGTGATGCAGCAGAGCTCCACGTTCTATCCCTCTTCTCCATGTCATATCTCTTACCGTCGTGATGCAGCAGAGCTCCATGTCATATCTCTTACCGTCGTGATGCAGCAGAGCTCCATGTCATATCTCTTACCGTCGTGATGCAGCAGAGCTCCATGTCATATCTCTTACCATCGTGATGCAGCAGAGCTCCATGTCATATCTCTTACCGTCGTGATGCAGCAGAGCTCCATGTTCTATCCCTCTTCTTCATGTAATATCTCTTACCGTCGTGATGCAGCAGAGCTCCATGTTCTATCCCTCTTCTCCATGTCATATCTCTTACTGTTGTGATGCAGCAGAGCTCCATGTTCTATCCCTCTTCTTCATGTAATATCTCTTACCGTCGTGATGCAGCAGAGCTCCATGTTCTATCATTCTTCTTCATGTCATATCTCTTACCGTCGTGATGCAGCAGAGCTCCATGTTCTATCCCTCTTCTCCATGTCATATCTCTTACCGTTGTGATGCAGCAGAGCTCCATGTTCTATCCCTCTTCTCCATGTCATATCTCTTACCGTCGTGATGCAGCAGAGCTCCATGTTCTATCCTCTTCTTCATGTCGTAGATCTGGATGGTCTCGTCTCTGCTTCCCGTAGCGATATACCTCTCGCTGGTGGCCACCGCGGACACTGAGGCAGTGTGGGCATGGTGGGTGAAGTCTGCCGTGGCTGTCCACTCCTGCAGATAGACAACACAGCGTGAGACCTGCTTCCAAACATCTGTCAATGAGGTTTGATCAATAGAGGCAATAAAGGTAATTATATTAGCAGTTTAGCGATGGTAGCTAACGTCTTTATCAAAGGGGCAATAGAGTGATGAAGAACATTACCATCAGTTCACAGTGAGTTTGGGTTAAGCTGAAGAACTGTTTGAAGATCAACACTCCCCCAATGTTACTGGAGGAGTCCCACCAACCTCACCCCACTAGCTAGCTAGCAGGGTGGGGTAGGTTACAGCCAACACCATCCTAGCTAGCTAGCAGGGTGGGGTAGGTTACAGCCAACACCAACACCATCCTAGCTAGCTAGCAGGGTGGGGTAGGTTACAGCCAACACCAACACCATCCTAGCTAGCTAGCAGGGTGGGGTAGGTTACAGCCAACACCAACACCATCCTAGCTAGCTAGCAGGGTGGGGTAGGTTACAGCCAACACCAACACCATCCTAGCTAGCTAGCAGGGTGGGGTAGGTTACAGCCACACCAACACCATCCTAGCTAGCTAGCAGGGTGGGGTAGGTTACAGCCACACCAACACCATCCTAGCTAGCTAGCAGGGTGGGGTAGGTTACAGCCACACCAACACCATCCTAGCTAGCTAGCAGGGTGAGGTAGGTTACAGCCAACACCATCCTAGCTAGCTAGCAGGGTGAGGTAGGTTACAGCCAACACCATCCTAGCTAGCTAGCAGGGTGAGGTAGGTTACAGCCACACCAACACCATCCTAGCTAGCTAGCAGGGTGAGGTAGGTTACAGCCACACCAACACCATCCTAGCTAGCTAGCAGGGTGAGGTAGGTTACAGCCACACCAACACCATCCTAGCTAGCTAGCAGGGTGAGGTAGGTTACAGCCAACACCATCCTAGCTAGCTAGCAGGGTGAGGTAGGTTACAGCCAACACCATCCTAGCTAGCTAGCAGGGTGGGGTAGGTTACAGCCACACCAACACCATCCTAGCTAGCTAGCAGGGTGGGGTAGGTTACAGCCACACCAACACCATCCTAGCTAGCTAGCAGGGTGAGGTAGGTTACAGCCAACACCATCCTAGCTAGCTAGCAGGGTGAGGTAGGTTAAGCCACACCAACACCATCCTAGCTAGCTAGCAGGGTGAGGTAGGTTACAGCCACACCATCCTAGCTAGCTAGCAGGGTGAGGTAGGTTACAGCCACACCAACACCATCCTAGCTAGCTAACAGGGTGAGGTAGGTTACAGCCAACACCATCCTAGCTAGCTAGCAGGGTGGGGTAGGTTACAGCCAACACCAACACCATCCTAGCTAGCTAGCAGGGTGGGGTAGGTTACAGCCAACACCAACACCATCCTAGCTAGCTAGCAGGGTGGGGTAGGTTACAGCCACACCAACACCATCCTAGCTAGCTAGCAGGGTGGGGTAGGTTACAGCCACACCAACACCATCCTAGCTAGCTAGCAGGGTGGGGTAGGTTACAGCCACACCAACACCATCCTAGCTAGCTAGCAGGGTGGGGTAGGTTACAGCCACACCAACACCTTCCTAGCTAGCTAGCAGGGTGAGGTAGGTTACAGCCAACACCATCCTAGCTAGCTAGCAGGGTGAGGTAGGTTACAGCCACACCATCCTAGCTAGCTAGCAGGGTGAGGTAGGTTACAGCCACACCATCCTAGCTAGCTAGCAGGGTGAGGTAGGTTACAGCCACACCAACACCATCCTAGCTTGCTAGCAGGGTGAGGTAGGTTACAGCCAACACCATCCTAGCTAGCTAGCAGGGTGAGGTAGGTTACAGCCACACCAACACCATCCTAGCTAGCTAGCAGGGTGGGGTAGGTTACAGCCACACCAACACCATCCTAGCTAGCTAGCAGGGTGAGGTAGGTTACAGCCAACACCATCCTAGCTAGCTAGCAGGGTGAGGTAGGTTACAGCCACACCATCCTAGCTAGCTAGCAGGGTGAGGTAGGTTACAGCCACACCAACACCATCCTAGCTAGCTAGCAGGATGAGGTAGGTTACAGCCACACCAACACCATCCTAGCTAGCTAGCAGGGTGAGGTAGGTTACAGCCACACCAACACCATCCTAGCTAGCTAGCAGGGTGGGGTAGGTTACAGCCACACCAACACCATCCTAGCTAGCTAGCAGGGTGAGGTAGGTTACAGCCACACCAACACCATCCTAGCTAGCTAGCAGGGTGAGGTAGGTTACAGCCACACCAACACCATCCTAGCTAGCTAGCAGGGTGGGGTAGGTTACAGCAACACCATCCTAGCTAGCTAGCAGGGTGGGGTAGGTTACACCAACACCATCCTAGCTAGCTAGCAGGGTGGGGTAGGTTACAGCCACACCAACACCATCCTAGCTAGCTAGCAGGGTGGGGTAGGTTACAGCCACACCAACACCATCCTAGCTAGCTAGCAGGGTGGGGTAGGTTACAGCCACACCAACACCTTCCTAGCTAGCTAGCAGGGTGAGGTAGGTTACAGCCAACACCATCCTAGCTAGCTAGCAGGGTGAGGTAGGTTACAGCCACACCATCCTAGCTAGCTAGCAGGGTGAGGTAGGTTACAGCCACACCATCCTAGCTAGCTAGCAGGGTGAGGTAGGTTACAGCCACACCAACACCATCCTAGCTTGCTAGCAGGGTGAGGTAGGTTACAGCCAACACCATCCTAGCTAGCTAGCAGGGTGAGGTAGATTACAGCCACACCAACACCATCCTAGCTAGCTAGCAGGGTGGGGTAGATTACAGCCACACCAACACCATCCTAGCTAGCTAGCAGGGTGAGGTAGGTTACAGCCAACACCATCCTAGCTAGCTAGCAGGGTGGGGTAGGTTACAGCCACACCAACACCATCCTAGCTAGCTAGCAGGGTGAGGTAGGTTACAGCCACACCAACACCATCCTAGCTAGCTAGCAGGGTGAGGTAGGTTACAGCCACACCAACACCATCCTAGCTAGCTAGCAGGGTGGGGTAGGTTACAGCAACACCATCCTAGCTAGCTAGCAGGGTGGGGTAGGTTACAGCCACACCAACACCATCCTAGCTAGCTAGCAGGGTGGGGTAGGTTACAGCCACACCAACACCATCCTAGCTAGCTAGCAGGGTGGGGTAGGTTACAGCCACACCAACACCTTCCTAGCTAGCTAGCAGGGTGAGGTAGGTTACAGCCAACACCATCCTAGCTAGCTAGCAGGGTGAGGTAGGTTACAGCCACACCATCCTAGCTAGCTAGCAGGGTGAGGTAGGTTACAGCCACACCATCCTAGCTAGCTAGCAGGGTGAGGTAGGTTACAGCCACACCAACACCATCCTAGCTTGCTAGCAGGGTGAGGTAGGTTACAGCCAACACCATCCTAGCTAGCTAGCAGGGTGAGGTAGGTTACAGCCACACCAACACCATCCTAGCTAGCTAGCAGGGTGGGGTAGGTTACAGCCACACCAACACCATCCTAGCTAGCTAGCAGGGTGAGGTAGGTTACAGCCAACACCATCCTAGCTAGCTAGCAGGGTGAGGTAGGTTACAGCCACACCATCCTAGCTAGCTAGCAGGGTGAGGTAGGTTACAGCCACACCATCCTAGCTAGCTAGCAGGGTGAGGTAGGTTACAGCCACACCAACACCATCCTAGCTAGCTAGCAGGGTGAGGTAGGTTACAGCCACACCAACACCATCCTAGCTAGCTAGCAGGATGAGGTAGGTTACAGCCACACCAACACCATCCTAGCTAGCTAGCAGGGTGAGGTAGGTTACAGCCACACCAACACCATCCTAGCTAGCTAGCAGGGTGGGGTAGGTTACAGCCACACCAACACCATCCTAGCTAGCTAGCAGGGTGGGGTAGGTTACAGCCACACCAACACCATCCTAGCTAGCTAGCAGGGTGGGGTAGGTTACAGCCACACCAACACCATCCTAGCTAGCTAGCAGGGTGAGGTAGGTTACAGCCACACCAACACCATCCTAGCTAGCTAGCAGGGTGGGGTAGGTTACAGCAACACCATCCTAGCTAGCTAGCAGGGTGGGGTAGGTTACAGCCACACCAACACCATCCGCACGAATTAGACTATAAAATAAATGAAATAATAAATAAAAGCCCCTGTCTTATTTAATTCGACTGTTTTGTGACCGTATGGAGCAGAACTCCGCCGAGGAGGTTAGAAGGGAGGACCTCCCTCCAACTTTCACTCCACTGGTCGCAAAAACAATGACTGACTGCTTAAACTGATTAAAATGCAACCATTATTGGGTTAAAAAATACACATGTACATTAGTTAAAAACACAATCCGTAAAGTGTAAATAATGAAGAGTAAGCAGCAGTTTGAGTCACATGAATTCTCTCAGTAGATATCAATAATAAATTATATCCGTATTGACCTGTAGGCTAAACCACTGCGGGTCGACATTACCAACCAAACTGTACTCAAGCTGGATAATCCTTGTTAACCAGACATTTTACATTTTACATTTTAGTCATTTAGGAGACGCTCTTATCCAGAGCGACTTACAGTAGTGAATGCATACATTTTATTTCATGCATTTTTGTATTATTTGTTTTTTGTACTGGCCACCCGTGGGAATCGAACCCACAACCCTGGCGTTGCAAACACCATGCTCTACCAACTGAGCTATTGGCAGTCGCACCATTGGAAGACATGGACTGTAGCCTCCTGCTCTTTTCCTCCTGAGATCACATTTGCAGTCATCATAGTGACTTATGGTCAGACTCGCTCAGGTGGAACAAACTTAATAAAACGTTTACCCCCTTTTTTCAATACTTATTTGAATGTCCTTGAGAAAACATTTTTAAAAAGTCTAAATAATTGTTTTCGCGAACATTCTTCATTTAAAATAAATCCTAGAAGTATTCGTTTACTTGTTGAAAAGTATTTGTAATCGTATTACAACTATGTTTTGCTGGTAATGTAACGGATTAGTTCGTTTCGTTGTCATCCGTTACATTACTCCCCCGACTCTGCTAACAAACGTTAATCGGTAACGCAAACGTAAACAGTATAGTTTGTCATATATACACAGGAGAATCAGGTATCAAAACAAAAAAAAAATCAATCTGAGTAACTAAAACAACATACCTGTTCACCCGTAGACAACCGGTAACCAAAGGCGATCTGCTCGTAACTACCAGCAATGAGTTTTATTACGGGCCCCATGCTGTCCTGACGAGAAGGCTCCAGTAGCTAGCAGGCTAACAAACAACCTTTCTCACGTGTTTCTGTTGAGATTATTCCGACTCTTGTCACCGGAGACAATAAAACCAGTATAGGGTAACTGTTAAAACTTACGTGTACAACATGAGCTAATAGTATTTTTAAACGAGCTAGAAAATATGATTTCGTGCATGAAAACACATGTCCCCACTTCAGAGTGACGGTACGCGCATGCGTGAGGGGTAATATTCACTTCCGAGGTCGACCTTCTGGGATTTCAAAATATAAGTCCAAATCATGTTGAGTGCGTCTCTTCTCAGTGATGTTTTACGCTGTCATGCAGTCATAATTTCGTTTACCTAAAAGTCAATCAGGCCTATAATAAAATCAGGCCTATAGTATATTGTGTCTATAATGAAATACAATAAATAGAATAAAAGATAATGAAGTGAATTTAATAAGAATTTTATTTTGTATTTTTTTATTTCACCTTTATTTAACCAGGTAGGCTAGTTGAGAAAAAGTTATTTTTACAACTGCGACTTGGCCAAGATAAAGCAAAGCAGTTCGACACATACAACAACACAGAGTTACACACGGAGTAAAACAAACGTACAGTCAATAATACAGTAGAAAAATAAGAAAGTCTATATACATAATGTGCAAATGGCGTGAGGAGGTAAGGCAATAAATAGGCCATAGTAGCGGAGTAATTACAATTTATACACACTTCTGACTCAGAAATCATGTGCAATCTCATGACTGGAATTGACCGCAAGACAGCAGGATTTTATTTATGAAGAAAATAATACAATTGCTTAATTCAGCTGTGGTGCAACGGGCTTAAAGTCGAAAGAAGCTAATGATCCTGTGAGTCATCTCACGGTCCTTGTTATTGTGGATCCTTGGGACATCCCGACCCCGCAGTGAAGAAGGGCTGGTATTATGGACGGGCCTTAGGGGGCCTTGTTGCCTGTCCAAATAAAATATTGAAAATAACCAGGTTTCTAGCCAACCTTTTTATGCGAGTAAAGTACGTGGGATAATAAATATCATGACAGACCTGATGGTAAACAGAACATTTGCGGGTAAACTTTATAAATGTCGATAAAACCAAATACGATAGACAAGCTGGGTTATTTTTGTGTCGGTAAAATGAATTATATGATATCCCACTCTTAACGAATTGGAAAGGAACGTTTGCGGGTACACTGTTCAGGTGCTGGCTTCCATTAAACTAAATTTATGTTTTGCCAAAATTATATGATTAAATAAATATTTAACCAGAGATTAGCTTCTTTTTAAGAACATAGCTGTGTTTGCTTCATATCACAACGGCTTATGCCTATATTGGAAAGCCCACAATTTGGGCGACGTGTAGCAATAGGCCAAGCTGATTATTTAACTAGGCAAGAAAATTCTTATTTTCAATGACGGGCTACCAGGGAACAGTGGGTTAACTGCCTTGTTCAGGGGCACAACGACAGATTTGTATCTTGTCAGCTCAGGGATTTGAACTCGCAACCTTTGTTACTAGTCCAACACTCTAACCACTAGGCTACCCCGCCATCCTATTGAGCTGTGGCTGTCATTGAAAAGCATCTAAAATATGTGTTCATTAAGTTTGGTGCCCTAATGACATCAAATAAAAGATAATATGACAAGATACAAGACAGAATAACAAGATACAATAACAAGGACATTACATAGAACATCACATAAACAAATTATTCAAGTCAATCAATCAAAACTATTGCACAACTAGGTGAACTCACATATCATCAGGGTTTTAAACTGCCCCAATGGGACCAGGAATCCAAAAATGTGGAGTATTAAAAGTAAAAACACATTTTCCTACAATACCAGTCAAACGTTTGGACACACCTGCTCATTCAAGGGTTTTTCTTTATTTTCACTATTTTCAGTGAAGACATCAAAACTATGAAATAGCACATATGGAATCATGTAGTGTTAAAAAGAAAGTGTTAAACAAATCAAAATATGTTTTAGATTTGAGATTCTTCAAAGTAGCCACCCTTTGCCTTGATGACAGCTTTGTACACTCTTGGCATTCTCTCAACCAGCTTCATGAGGTAGTCACCTGGAATGCATTTCAATTAACAGGTGTGACTTGTTAATTAGTGGAATTTCTTTCCTTCTTAATGCGTTTGAGCCAATCGGTTGTGTTGTGACAAGGTTGGGGTGGTATACAGAAGATAGCCCTATTTGGTAAAAGACCAAGTCCATATTATGGCAAGAACCGCTCAAATGATCAAAGAGAAACGACAGTCCATCATTCCTTTAACACATGAAAGCCAGTCAATGCGGAACATTTCAAGAACTTTTAAAGTTTCTTCAAGTGCAGTCGTGAAAACCATCAAGCATTATGATGAAACTGGCTCTCATGAGGACCCCCACAGGAAAGGAAGATCCAGAGTTTCCTCTGCTGCAGAGGATAAGTTCATTAGAGTTACCAGCCTCAGAAATTGCAGCCCAAATTAATGCTTCACAGAGTTCAAGTAACAGACTCATCTCAACATCAACATGTTCAGAGGAGACTGTGTGAATCAGGCCTTCATGGTCGAATTGCTGCAAACAAACCACTACAAAAGGACACCAATAAGAAGAGACTTGCATGGGCCAAGAAACACGAGCAATGGACATTAGATTGGTGGAAATCTGACCTTTGGTCTGATGAGTCCAAATTAGCGATTTTTGGTTCCAACCGCCCCGTCTTTGTGAGACGTAGAGTAGGTGAACGGATGATCTCCGCATGTGTGGTCCCGACCGTGCAGCATGGAGGAGGAGGTGTGATGGTGTGGAGGTGCTTTGCTGGTGACACTGTCAGTGATTTATTTAGAATTCAAGACACACTTAACCAGCATGGCTACCACAGCATTTTTCAGCGATACGCCCATCCCATCTGGTTTGCGCTTAGTAGTAATAGTGGTAGTAGTAGTAGTAGTAATAGTAGTGGTAGTAGCAGCAGTAGTAGTAGTAGTAGTGGTAGTAGTAGTAGTAGTAGTAGTAGTAGTAGTGGTAGTAGTAGTAATAGTGGTAGTAGCAGCAGTAGTAGTAATAGTAGTGGTAGTAATAGTAGTAGTAGTAGTAATAGTAGTAGTAGCAGCAGTAGTAGTAGTAGTAGTAGTGGTGGTAGTAGTAGTAGTAGTAGTGGTGGTAGTAGTAGTAGTAGTAGTGGTGGTAGTAGTAGTAGTAGTAGTGGTGGTAGTAGTAGTAGTAGTAGTAGTAGTGGTGGTAGTGGTGGTAGTAGTAGTAGTAGTAGTAGTGGTGGTAGTAGTAGTAGTAGTAGTGGTGGTAGTAGTAGTAGTAGTAGTAGTAGTAGTAGTAGTAGTGGTAGTAGTAGTAGTGGTGGTAGTAGTAGTAGTAGTAGTAGTGGTAGTAGTAGTAGTAGTAGTAGTAGTGGTAGTAGTAGTAGTAGTAGTAGTAGTAGTGGTAGTGGTTGTAGTATTAGTGGTGGTAGTAGTGGTGGTGGTAGTAGTAGTGGTGGTAGTAGCAATAGTAGTAGTAGTGGTAGTGGTAGTTAGTATCAGGCTTAAACTGTCAAACTATCAATCAATATTGTGATTGATGAGGGGGTGGTACTTCCGACCTAGTATTTGAATATCCCACCCACTGTTCTGAGTGGCCGAAGCATTACCACATGTTGTATGTAAATATCCCACCCACTGTTCTGAGTGGCCGAAGCATTACCACATGTTGTATAGAAATGTCACACACACTGTTCTGAGTACAGTATTGTGGTTGGGAGGAGGGGGTCCTAGTGTCTGTTTGCAGTCAGACATGTTGTGAAAGGTGTTGGTTGGAGTGCAAGAGAATATTGTGTTGCTCAAGGCTATTATTGTATTGGGGCCTATTGTGACACGGTGGGGGTTGACGTGAGGAGTTAGTTAGGATGGGAGTTCCATGTCTGGGCAGAACACCTATACTCCATGGTCCAATTTCATTAACCAGTGAGAATGTTTAAAGTTGTGATGGGCTAGTCACGAGGGGGTAGAGGGTGGGGTTGTGTGTATTGGTGGGGAGGGGCTGGTGATGTGGGTCTGGACACTTAAACAAAACTTACAAAAATGCAAATCTTGTGATTTATGAGTGGGCGGGACTTCACACCAGGATGTAAATATCACATCAACTGTTCTGAGTGGCTTAGAATTCAAAACAACACATACCGGTTTTTCACATTCCACCGTGGTAATACTCAGGGTCTGACTGAATCTAGGTATACCCAGTCGGTCAAGCATCCGCTATGGAGGTTAAAGGTCGATGCACCTGAGAAAGCAACAGGTCTGGTCTACCCAGTACTACCAAGCTGGGTCAACAGGTCTGGTCTACCCAGTACTACCAAGCTGGGTCAACAGGTCTGGTCTACCCAGTACCACCAAGCTGGATCAACAGGTCTGGTCTGCCCAGTACCACCAAGCTGGGTCAACAGGTCTGGTCTACCCAGTACCACCAAGCTGGGTCAACAGGTCTGGTCTACCCAGTACCACCAAGCTGGGTCAACAGGTCTGGTCTGCCCAGTACCACCAAGCTGGATCAACAGGTCTGGTCTGCCCAGTACCACCAAGCTGGGTCAACAGGTCTGGTCTACCCAGTACCACCAAGCTGGGTAAACAGGTCTGGTCTGCCCAGTACCACCAAGCTGGGTAAACAGGTCTGGTCTGCCCAGTACCACCAAGCTGGGTAAACAGGTCTGGTCTGCCCAGTACCACCAAGCTGGGTAAACAGGTCTGGTCTGCCCAGAACCACCAAGCTGGATCAACAGGTCTGGTCTGCCCAGTACCACCAAGCTGGGTCAACAGGTCTGGTCTACCCAGTACCACCAAGCTGGGTCAACAGGTCTGGTCTGCCCAGTACCACCAAGCTGGATCAACAGGTCTGGTCTACCCAGTACCACCAAGCTGGATCAACAGGTCTGGTCTGCCCAGTACCACCAAGCTGGGTAAACAGGTCTGGTCTGCCCAGTACCACCAAGCTGGGTAAACAGGTCTGGTCTGCCCAGTACCACCAAGCTGGGTAAACAGGTCTGGTCTGCCCAGTACCACCAAGCTGGGTAAACAGGTCTGGTCTGCCCAGTACCACCAAGCTGGGTAAACAGGTCTGGTCTACCCAGTACCACCAAGCTGGGTCAACAGGTCTGGTCTTCCCAGTACCACCAAGCTGGGTCAACAGGTCTGGTCTACCCAGTACCACCAAGCTGGGTCAACAGGTCTGGTCAACAGGTCTGGTCTACCCAGTACCACCAAGCGGGTCAACAGGTCTGGTCTACCCAGTACCACCAAGCTGGGTCAACAGGTCTGGTCTTTCCAGTACCACCAAGCTGGGTCAACAGGTCTGGTCAACAGGTCTGGTCTACCCAGTACCACCAAGCTGGGTAAACAGGTCTGGTCTTTCCAGTACCACCAAGCTGGGTCAACAGGTCTGGTCTACCCAGTACCACCAAGCTGGGTAAACAGGTCTGGTCTTCCCAGTACCACCAAGAGGGTCAACAGGTCTGGTCTACCCAGTACCACCAAGCTGGGTCAGACCAAATGAAGAAAACATGATGAAGTTAGCCAACGATGTGTTACGTCCTCGGACAGTGGATCAGGACATTTGAGGAGGCTAAGGACTATTGTGACTTTTGATCAAGTTTGTAGGTGGAGAGGATGGGTGGGTTTGGTTTGGCATGTTGAAACATGTTTGGTGTTTAGGGTAGGGTTTTGGTTGGTGGCCTGTTGCAACTGTTTTTGAAAGGAGTGTATTTGGGGGGGGGGGGGGGGGGTTGAAATCCAACATTGTAATTAAACTGTTTGGGGGTAGACTTACGTCTCACAGAACATTAACATCAACAAGCAGTTCCCGGAGCATTCACACCTGGCCCAGTGGGGAATCAACAAGCAGTTCCCAGAGCATTCACACCTGGCCCAGTGGGGAATCAACAAGCAGTTCCCAGAGCATTCACACCTGGCACAGTGGGGAATCAACAAGCTGTTCCCAGAGCATTCACACCTGGCCCAGTGGGGAATCAACAAGCAGTTCCCAGAGCATTCACACCTGGCCCAGTGGGGAATCAACAAGCAGTTCCCAGAGCATTCACACCTGGCCCAGTGGGGAATCAACAAGCTGTTCCCAGAGCATTCACACCTGGCCCAGTGGGGAATCAACAAGCAGTTCCCAGAGCATTCACACCTGGCCCAGTGGGGAATCAACAAGCAGTTCCCAGAGCATTCACTCCTGGCCCAGTGGGGAATCAACAAGCAGTTCCCAGAGCATTCACACCTGGCCCAGTGGGGAATCAACAAGCTGTTCCCAGAGCATTCACACCTGGCCCAGTGGGGAATCAACAAGCAGTTCCCAGAGCATTCACACCTGGCCCAGTGGGGAATCAACAAGCAGTTCCCAGAGCATTCACACCTGGCCCAGTGGGGAATCAACAAGCTGTTCCCAGAGCATTTTTACCTGGCCCAGTGGGGAATCAACAAGCAGTTCCCAGAGCATTTACCCCTGGCCCAGTGGGGAATCAACAAGCAGTTCCCAGAGCATTCACACCTGGCCCAGTGGGGAATCAACAAGCAGTTTCCAGAGCATTCACACCTGGCCCAGTGGGGAATCAACAAGCAGTTCCTAGAGCATTCACACCTGGCCCAGTGGGGAATCAACAAGCAGTTCCCAGAGCATTCACACCTGGCCCAGTGGGGAATCAACAAGCAGTTCCTAGAGCATTCACACATGGCCCAGTGGGGAATCAACAAGCCGTTCCCAGAGCATTCACACTTGGCCCAGTGGGGAATCGACACGCCGTTCCCAGAGCATGCACACCTGGCCCAGTGGGGAATCGACAAGCCGTTCCCAGAGCATTTACACCTGGCCCAGTGGGGAATCAACAAGCAGTTCCTAGAGCATTCACACCTGGCCCAGTGGGGAATCAACAAGCAGTTCCCAGAGCAGTAACACCTGGCCCAGTGGGGAATCAACAAGCAGTTCCCAGAGCATTCACACCTGGCCCAGTGGGGAATCAACAAGCCGTTCCCAGAGCATTAACACCTGGCCCAGTGGGGAATCAACAAGCAGTTCCCAGAGCATTCACACCTGGCCCAGTGGGGAATTCATAAGCCGTTCCCAGAGCATTCACACCTGGCCCAGTGAGGAATCAACACGCCGTTCCCAGAGCATGCACACATGGCCCAGTGGGGAATCGACAAGCAGTTCCCAGAGCATTCACACCTGGCCCAGTGGGGAATCAACAAGCAGTTCCCAGAGCATTGACACCTGGCCCAGTGGGGAATCGACAAGCAGTTCCCAGAGCATTCACACCTGGCCCAGTGGGGAATCGACAAGCAGTTCCCAGAGCATTCACACCTGGCCCAGTGGGGAATCGACAAGCAGTTCCCAGAGCATTCACACCTGGCCCAGTGGGGAATCGACAAGCAGTTCCCAGAGCATTAACACCTGGCCCAGTGGGGAATCGACAAGCAGTTGTCTGGACTTCAGAGCGTTGACTTTACCGTTTTTTTTTTTATCACTTACATTTTCACAAGTCTAAGCACATCAATCAAATCATGTTTCAAAACTCTAAGCACATTTTCAATTGACTGAGTACATCAAACCGAGTGATCAAAAACACTGACACTGTATATGACATGAATTCTATATGGAATTGCATATTTGGACAGTAGTACACCCCCAGAAGCCTTTGCAAGGGTTAAACATGTATCAGTACTGCTTCGCTGTCACTCTAAGACAGCCCCTCTCTAGTCCCTTTGTAAACAGAGGAACGGTGTGTCTGGACTGGTAGCTGTAACCTGGTTACATTTACATTTTAGTCATTTAGCAGATGCTCTTATCCAGAGCAACTTACAGTAGTGAAGGCATACATTTCATACATATTTTTTTTCCTTTTTCATACTGGTCCCCCGTGGGAATCGAACCCACAACTCTGGCATTGCAAACACCATGCTCTACCAACTGAGCCACACGGGTTAAAGTACTATGAACACAGATATAATTATAAGTTTCCATTTCTAAGCTCAAGAAGGCTCCCTACTCCTCCTCCTCCTCCTCCTCCTCCTCCTCCTCCTCCTCCTCAGAATCCTACCACACCAGACACAGTTAAAACACAGGTGCAGTCAAAGGAGACAGGAAAATATGGTAGATCTCTGGTAGTGAAGCACAAATGGCAAGAGATCCCAAACTCTAAAGAGATCCTAAACATCCTATGTTCCCAATATGCAGGTTTGGTAGATCACATGAAAAAGAGAGAGAATTTGAAAAAGCCTTCAGACGTGCAACAATTCTTAAGAGTAGAGTTTGGAAAGAAAACACAGAGCTTCCAAGAGGTGAAGAAAGTGAAGAGACTGATAGAGCTGAGTGCTTCTGTTTGTCAGGTGAGAATTGAAGGGAATGCAAAAGGAACTGGATTCCTTCTGTTTGACAAGTTCGTCCTTACAAACGCCCATGTTGTCCAGCAAATCTATGAGCCAATAACTAACACGCTGCAACAATCAGTAACAGTCACGTTTGACTTTGAAGACCTGGATGCAAGTACGCAGCAGATACCAGTGAAAAGTGAGGTTGTAGCCTATGGAAAAGTTGATTCTGGGAATCTTGACTTTGCTTTGATGGAGCTTAGCTCAGGTCCTGACATCACGTTGCCTTCAAGCTTGCTTGACAGCTTCAGCTTTGCGTCTCCAGAGGGGGGAATCTGCATCATCGGCCACCCCGAGGGCGGGGTGAAAAAGACAGACCCCTGCTTTATCACTCAATATGGAGATCGGAAACAAGCTGTAGAAAAACATGTCACAGAAAATGAGGAATTATTACATGTCATAAACAACAGATATTTTGAAGAGAACAGGGACATCAAAACACATCTGAGGGACACAGAAAAGATTATATACACTGAGTTGGACAAAGCATTAGGAACACCTTCCTAACATTGAGTTAAATCCCCCCTTTTGCCCTCAGAACAGCCTCCATTCATCAGGACATGGACTCTACAAGGTGTTGAAAGCGTTCCACAGGGATGCTGGTCCATGTTGACTCCAATGCTTCCCACAGTTGTGTCCAATTGGCTGGATGTCCTTTGGGTGGTGGACCATTCTTGATACACACAGGAAACTGTTGAGTGTGAAAAACCCAGCAGCTTTGCAGTTCTTGACACAAACCAGTGCACCTGCCTCCTACTACCATACCCCGTTCAAAGGCACTTCAATATTTTGTCTTGCCCATTCACCCTCTGAATGGCACACGTACACAATCCATGTCTCAATTATCTCAAGGCTTAAAAATCCTTCTTTAACCCGTCTCCTCCCCTTCATCTACACTGATTGAAGTGGATTTAACAAGTGACATCAATAAGGTTTCACCTGGATTAATTTGGTCAGTCTATGTCATGGAAAGAGCAGGTGTTCTTAATGTTTTGTAAACTCAGTGAAGTAAAGTAAAAGTGGTCAAAAATATAAATAGTAAAGTAAGGTACAGGTATCCCATAAAACAACTTATGTAGTACTTTAAAGTATTTTTACTAAAGTACTTTACACCACTGATAACGAGTAATGAAAGTAGTGATGTGTATACTATTCTTAAAATCCATGCTTTTAATCTAAACTGTATTATTTGTCTGTTTTCATATATTAATTAGTATATCTTTCATTATTACATTCCTCAATACAGACCTGTTCTTAGGCAGATCATGATTACGTTTGATCCATCGTCCATGTAACCTACTATTATCGAATCAAATTGTCACGACGAAGTCGGTTCCTCTCCTTGTTCGGGCGGCGTTCGGCGGTCGACGTCACCGGTCTTCTAGCCATCGCCGATCCACCTTTCATTTTCCATTTGTTTTGTCTTGTTTTCCTGTACACCTGGTTTACATCTCCTCACAATTACTACCGTAATTTCTGGACTATTAAGCCCACCTGAATATAAGCCGCACCCACTGAATTAAAAAAAATATATTATTTTGAACATAAATAAGCTGCAGGTGCCTACCGGTACATTGAAACAAATTAACTTTACACAGGCTTTAACGAAACACGGTTTGTAACAAAAAATTGGAAACCGGGAAAAATCCATATATTAGCCGCGTCATTGTTTAAGCTGCGAGGTTCAAAGTTGGGGAAAAAAGTAGCGGCTTATAGTCCGGAAATTACGGTATGTGTATTTAGCCCTCTGTTCCCTCCATGTCTGTGTGGGGTATTGTTTGTCAGGTTGGCACGCTTCCGGCTGGTTTGCGCCGGGTTTTGTTTTGTACCCGTGCTTTGTGGCAGCTGGTGCTTTGTGCTTGGTTGTGGTACTTTGTACTTGGTTGTGGTACTTTGTACTTGGTTATTGTACTTTGTACTTGGTTATTGTACTTTGTGCTTGGTTGTGGTACTTTGTACTTGGTTGTGGTAGTACTTTGTACTTGGTTGTGGTACTTTGTACTTGGTTGTGATACTTTGTACTTGGTTGTGGTACTTTGTGCATTTGATTTTGTGACGTGGTTGCGTTCTGATCTATAATTGCCTCAGTAAAGTGCTTTGTCATCTCTGCTCTGCTGCGTCTGACTTCCATGCACCAGCTACACCCACCGCCTTGACACAAATAAACCTGAGATCTTTCATCTTTCCATCCCACCAGGATGCCAGGAAGACATGCCAGGAAGACATGCCAGGAAGACATGTACTGTAACCATTAATTGTTTTAATCTTCAAAATAAAAGCACAGAAGAAACTTTTCTATTGTGTTATTAACTGTACATTTGTTTGTGTAACTCTGTTGTTTGTGTCGCACTGCTTTGCTTTATCTTGGCCAGGTCACAGTTGTAAATGAGGAACTTGTTCTCAACTGGCCAACCTGGTTAAATAAAGGACTTGTTCTCAACTAGCCTACCTGGTTAAATAAAGGACTTGTTCTCAATTAGCCAACCTGGTTAAATAAAGGTGAAATAAATAAGATGGTATACTTGTAAACATGTTTTATTTTCTTCAAGCAGAAATTAAAATTGGGAAATGCCCCCCAAACTTGACATTTGTCCCCCGTAACCATAACAAACTAATAATATGTTAAAAACAAGAGTACAACACTGTCAATATAATGTTTAACAATCAGGTTCCTATCATAGTAAATCTTGGTTTTAATGGATTGTCAAAATGCTTTACAAATGTTCTTAACAGAAAATAAAAACAGCTCTCTTTGTGAAAGACCAAGGACCAGTATTGAATATTCAGGACAGGAAGGAGAGCTGGTAGCAGGGAGAAACAAAATCCTGGTCCTGGATCAACTACACTGAAACCTCTAATATAATAGTTTAGTGCAAATGATGAATGATCCAGGATTTGTAATTAGTAACTGAACCTGGGAACGAGGTTAAGGTTTTGATGGAGGAGAACACAACCTATTAACAATATGGAGTCAAAAACAAAAGTACACGACAATGATCAACCTTTAACATGACAGATGGTTCTAACTAGGCCCCAAATGGCACCCTATATAGTGCACTCCTAGCCCTATGGGCCCTGGTCAAACGGCCCCTTATTCCCTATATAGTGCACTCCTATCCCTATGGGCCCTGGTTGAAGGCAGTGCACTACATAGGGAATAGGGTTCCATTTGGGCATCTGCTTTCAGAATCAGGGTGCGTAGATCTCCACACTACAGGTCCCTGTTGTTGCTGCTGAGTAGTTTGGGGTAGGAGGTTCCGATGGATCGCCCCTGACGATACACCACCATCTCTAGCAGGTACTCATCCACCTTCACCACGGCCGTGGTCACCTGTACATAAACCACAAGGCTAACGTTAGCCAATACATCCACCCATTTATATACTGGCTAGGGTTCTCCTCATCAACACCAACGTTGGACTGCATCCCAATTCACAACCCTTTTTATTCAGCCTGGAGGGGTAATGTTATGGCTGGTCAGAACAGTAGTTTATTCAGCCTGGAGGGGTAATGTTACGGCTGGTCAGAACAGTAGTTTATTCAGCCTGGAGGGGTAATGTTACGGCTGGTCAGAACAGTAGTTTATTCAGCCTGGAGGGGTAATGTTATGGCTGGTCAGAACAGTAGTTTATTCAGCCTGGAGGGGTAATGTTACGGCTGGTCAGAACAGTAGTTTATTCAGCCTGGAGGGGTAATGTTACGGCTGGTCAGAACAGTAGTTTATTCAGCCTGGAGGGGTAATGTTATGGCTGGTCAGAACAGTAGTTTATTCAGCCTGGAGGGGTAATGTTATGGCTGGTCAGAACAGTAGTTTATTCAGCCTGGAGGGGTAATGTTACGGCTGGTCAGAACAGTAGTTTATTCAGCCTGGAGGGGTAATGTTACGGCTGGTCAGAACAGTAGTTTATTCAGCCTGGAGGGGTAATGTTACGGCTGGTCAGAACAGTAGTTTATTCAGCCTGGAGGGGTAATGTTACGGCTGGTCAGAACAGTAGTTTATTCAGCCTGGAGGGGTAATGTTACGGCTGGTCAGAACAGTAGTTTATTCAGCCTGGAGGGGTAATGTTACGGCTGGTCAGAACAGTAGTTTATTCAGCCTGGAGGGGTAATGTTATGGCTGGTCAGAACAGTAGTTTATTCAGCCTGGAGGGGTAATGTTATGGCTGGTCAGAACAGTAGTTTATTCAGCCTGGAGGGGTAATGTTATGGCTGGTCAGAACAGTAGTTTATTCAGCCTGGAGGGGTAATGTTACGGCTGGTCATAACAGTAGTTTATTCAGCCTGGAGGGGTAATGTTACGGCTGGTCAGAACAGTAGTTTATTCAGCCTGGAGGGGTAATGTTACGGCTGGTCAGAACAGTAGTTTATTCAGCCTGGAGGGGTAATGTTACGGCTGGTCAGAACAGTAGTTTATTCAGCCTGGAGGGGTAATATTACGGCTGGTCAGAACAGTAGTTTATTCAGCCTGGAGGGGTAATGTTACGGCTGGTCAGAACAGTAGTTTATTCAGTCTGGAGGGGTAATGTTACGGCTGGTCAGAACAGTAGTTTATTCAGCCTGGAGGGGTAATGTTACGGCTGGTCAGAACAGTAGTTTATTCAGCCTGGAGGGGTAATGTTACGGCTGGTCAGAACAGTAGTTTATTCAGCCTGGAGGGGTAATGTTACGGCTGGTCAGAACAGTAGTTTATTCAGCCTGGAGGGGTAATGTTAGCTATGATGACTTCAGGTTAGTTCAGGGAACCAGGCCTGAGATCTGAGAACTAGCATTAGCTTCCCAAGCTAATGTCTTCTAGGGCCTAGGGTTCAGCACTACAGGCCAACACAGTCTCATTGGTTATCTAATAGACCCAGGTTTGAACCCCGTGTGGTCACTCACGCAACCACTCACCTTGTCAGTCGACGTGAGGAAGAGGATGGTGAAGAGGGCGACCTCGAACTCTGGGCTGACCCCGATGAAGGAGCTTCCCACAGGCTTGACCAGGCCCTTCCAGCTGAACTGCAGGTTCAGAACGTGGTCCTCCTCATCTGGCTGCACAGAGAGGTCAAACGACAGATTTTTTTTACCTTGTCGGCTCGGGGATTCGATCCAGCAACCTTCCGGGTTTCAGGACCAACTCTCTAACCACTAGGCTACCCTGCCGCCCCTATAATAAAGGTATTATTCATGTGTAAGATGGTATTTCAGGACGTGGACTTCCTCATCTGACTGACACACAGGGTTATTAAAGGTCACAGATGTGTTATAACGACTATAATAAACATGTGATGAACGTGTGGTGTACATAACATACGGGTAAATATAATGTATGATCTGGAAGTTTACAGTGGTGGCCACAGTTTGGGTGTCTTGAAATTAGTCAGTAAAATGTAAATACTAAAAAAACACACAAATGTTTAACTAATTATCAGAGCAAGACAACAACTATATAATAACAACAACAACAATGATAAACAACAACAATTATAAACAACAACAATCATAAACAACAACTATAATAATAACAACAACAATCATAAACAACAACAAGAACCATAAACAACAACTATAATAACAACAATGATAAACAACAACTATATAATAATAACAACAATGATAAACAACAACTATATAATAATAACAACAATGATAAACAACAACAATCATAAACAACAACGATAAACAACAACAATCATAAACAACAACTATATAATAATAACAACAATGATAAACAACAACAATCATAAACAACAACAATCATAAACAACAACAATCATAAACAACAACTATAATAATAATAACAACAATGATAAACAACAACAATTATAAACAACAACAATCATAAACAACAACTATAATAATAATAACAACAATGATAAACAACAACTACATAATAACAACAACAATCATAAACAACAACAAGAACCATAAACAACAACTATAATAACAACAATCATAAACAACAACAATGATAAACAACAACTATATAATAATAACAACAATGATAAACAACAACTATATAATAATAACAACAATGATAAACAACAACTATATAATAATAACAACAACTATATAATAATAACAACAATGATAAACAACAACAATCAAAAACAACAACTGTATAATTATAACAACCATTAACAACTATATAATAATAACAACAATGATAAACAACAACAATCATAAACAACAACTATATAATAATAACAACAATCATAAACAACAACTGTATAATTATAACAATCATTAACAACTATATAATAATAACAACAATGATAAACAACAACAATCATAAACAACAACTACATAATAATAACAACAATCATAAACAACAACTGTAGGCTACATTTCTGAAAACAAGTATGTTGTGTGTATAGACCTGTGAAATGTGACTCTGCTGATAACATAGGGAGATTGTTCCAGAATGTCTTACAGTGTTTCTGTTGCCCTGGGCCTTGTAGCCCTTGTAGTCCACATGGCCATGCTTCTCCTGCAGATAGAACTGAACCCAGTTGTGGAACCCTGTGATCTCCTTCCCATACTTAGTCTCGCCAACAAACACATGCTCAAAACCACATGAGTCCTCACTGTGGTGGAAAGATGAGAAAATATGTTTAAAAAAAAATATGTAATCAGTCTCTCTCTCCCTCGCCGTATCTCTCTCTCTCTCTCTCTCTCTCTCTCTCTCTCTCTCCCCCTCTCCCTCTGCGTGTCTCTCTTCACCTCCCTCTCCCTCTCCGTGTCTCTCTCTCTCTCTCTCTCTCTCTCTCCCTCTCCCTCTCTCTCTCTCTGCCTCTGCGTGTCTCTCTCTCTCCCTCTCCCTCTCTCTCTCCCTCTGCGTGTCTCTCTCTCTGCCTCTGCGTGTGTCTCTCTCTCTGCCTCTGCGTGTGTCTCTCTCTCTGCCTCTGCGTGTGTCTCTCTCTCTCTGCCTCTGCGTGTGTCTCTCTCTCTGCCTCTGCGTGTGTCTCTCTCTCTGCCTCTGCGTGTGTCTCTCTCTCTGCCTCTGCGTGTGTCTCTCTCTCTGCCTCTGCGTGTGTCTCTCTCTCTGCCTCTGCGTGTGTCTCTCTCTGCCTCTGCGTGTGTCTCTCTCTCTGCCTCTGCGTGTGTCTCTCTCTCTGCCTCTGCGTGTCTCTCTCTCTACCTCGCCGTATCTTTCTCTCTCTCTCTCTCTCTCCTCTCCC